>NW_008358662.1:319896-346136 GCF_000622305.1 Nannospalax galili | reverse complement strand
TTTTTTGGTCTTTTTGAGACAGGGTCTCCCTGTAGCCCCAGCTGTCCTGGATTCACCATGGAGACCAGGCTGACCTCGAACTCACAGAGATCCCCCTGCCTCTGCCTCCTGAGTGCTGGGATTAAAGGCGTGTTCCACCATGCCCCACGTTATTGGTTTTTAAAAACCATGTTTCCAAGCTATCATTAATGAACACTTTAAAATTTGGAATGTGAATGTGCATCATTTTCATTGGATTTCTAAATGAAATTGATCCTGTCAAAGCTAACCATTCTTTTTTGAGATAGGGTTTCATGTCGCTCCCACACTGACTTTGAACTCACTATGTTGTAGCAGAGAGTGACCTATTGCCTCTGCCTCCCAAGTGCTGGGATTGTGACTTAGCTACATCCTCAGCCGGAAGCTAAACATTCTTTTTGGGGGGGGGGCGGGGGTGTGATTGAGACAGGGTCTCTGTAGCCCCAGCTGGCCTGCAACTCACAATGTAGACAATGTTGGTCTTGAACTGAGAGATCTACCAGCCCCTGCCTCCTGAGTGTTGAGATTAAAGGCATGTGCCACCACACCCAGCCAACTAAAGAGCGCTGGAGAAATGGCTATTCTTGCAGAGGAACAGGGTTCAGCTCCCAGCACCCACATGCATGGCAACTAACAGCTATCTGTAACTCCAGTCCGAGGGAATCTGAAGCCTTCTAGCCTCCATGGGCACTGTATACGCATGATGCACTTACATGCATATACTTTACATATATTTTATGTGCGTGTTTTGCCTGCATGTATTAAGTATACCCATGTCATGTAATGAATGCCTGTGGAAGCCAGAAGAGGGTATTGAATACCATGGAACTGGAGTTAGACCAGTTAGCCACCACGTGGTGCTAGGAACCGAACCTGAATCCTCTGCAAAAACAGCCAGTGCTCTTAACCACTGAGTCATCTCTCCAGCTCTCAGTTTACTGTCTTGGTTTGGTTTTTTGGTCTTTTTGAGACAGGGTCTCCCTGTAGCTCCAGCTGGCCTGGAACTCACTATGTAGAGCAGGGTGGCCTTGAAGTCACAAGAGATTTACCTGCCTCTGCCTCTGGAATGCTGGGATTAAAGGTGTGTGCCACCATGCCCAGCCCAATTTACAAGTCAGACATGGTGTTACACCTTTAATCTCAGTACTTGGTAGGCAGCAGTAGGCAGATCTCTGAATTTGAGGCCATCCTGTTCTACATCCAGAGTTCCAGGTCAGCCAGAGCTACATAGTGAGAACCTGTCTCAAATGTGTGTTGGGAGAAAATGGCATTTATGAAACATTGACATAATACAATTATCAAGTCAATGATTTTTTTTTCTGTCTTTTTGAGACAGGGTCTTCCTGTAGCCCCAGCTGGCCTGGAACTTGCTATGTAGACCAGGCTAGCCTCAAACTCACAGAGATCCACCTGCCTCTGCCTCCCAAGTACTAGGATTAAAGGCATGTACCACCATGCCTGGCATTTTGATTTTTTTAAAGAGGGTCTTGATGTAGCACAAATAGCTTGGAACTTGCTGTGTAGCCAACCATGGCCTTGAACTGAACTGCTTCTATCTACCAAGTATTGGAAAGTGGATTTTTTTTGGGGGGGGTCTTTTTGAGACAGGGTCTTCCTGTAGCCCCAGCTGGCCTGGAACTCCCAATGTAGACTAGGCTGGCCTCAAATTTACAGAGATCCACCTGCCTCTGCCTCCCAAATGCTGGGATTAAAGGCCTGTGCCACCATGCCCGGCTTTGGAAAATGGATTTAAGATACTTTGTCCTAGGGCTGGAGAGATGACTCAGTGCTAAGAGTACTGGCTGCTCTTCCAGAGGATCCAGGTTTTATTCCCAGCACCCCTATGGCAGCTAACAACCATCGGTAATTTCAGATCCAGGGGATCCGACACCCTCTTCTGACCTATTTGGGCATTACAGGACACATGTGCACTTACATAGCTAAATAATGTTGGAAGTATCTGCTTAAACATTTACAGAACTAAATATATACACCTGAAATCCCAGCACTCTGGAGACTGAGATAAAAGGATTAGGAATTGTGAGGCCATCTTTGGATACATAAAATACTGTCTCAAAATGGAAGAAAATTTTTTTCAGAATGGTTACTCTGATATGTGTGAAAGAATTCAATTTCTTTAAGAGATTCTGGAGATTGCATTCTTTTTTGAAATGGTGTCTCATATATAGTAGTGGCTCACCTGGAATTTGCTATGTAGATCAGCTGTCCTTGAACTCAAAAGACCTACCTGCCTCTGTTTCCAGAGTGTTGGGATTAAACCTGTGATGCCAACATGCCTAGCAAGATTGCATTTTTAATGCTGGGTGTGGTGTCGCACACCTTGGTCCCAGCACCAGGGAGGCAGAGGGAGGCAGGTCTCTGTGAGTTTAAGGCCAGCCTGCTCTGCATAGTGAGTTCCAGGCCAGCTGGAGCTACAGGAAGACCCTGTCTCAAAACGACCAAAAAAAGAGGGAGGGAGGGAGGAAGGGAAGGAAGGAAGGAAGGAAGGAAGGAAGGGAAGGAAAAAGAAGAAAGGAAGAAAAAGATTGCATTTTTATTATCTGTAGCAGTACCTGTTTAAAAGATCTCCAAAAGGGGCTAGAGAGATAGCTCAGTGGTTAAAAAGAACATAATGATCTTCAGGGAACCCTAGTACTGTTCCAAGCCCGACCATTCTCAGCACCCATATTAGGTGGCTCATAACTGCCTGTAGTTCCAGCTCAGGAAGCATCCAACACTCTGCCCTTGGGTATCTGCACATAACCACATACAGAACACAAATACACATAAGAAATAAAAACACATCTCTAACAGCCAGGCATATAGAAGCACACCTTTAATCCCAACACTCTGGGGGCAAGAGGGAGGCAAATTTTTGGGAGTTTTAAGCCAACCTATTGTTCATAACTAGTCCCAGGCCAGCCAGGGCTACATAGTGAGACCTTGTCTCAAAAAGGGGGCTCAGTAGTTCAGAGCACTGACTGCTCTTGCAGAAGACCCTAGTTTGGTTCCCAGCATCCACATGGTAGCTCACAACTATCTGTAACTCCAGTTCCAGGGAATCCAATGTCCTCTTTTGGCCTCCATGGACACTGCATGCATGGGTGTACTTAACATGCAGACAAAATACATAATAATTAAAAAGATTCCTGCCAGGCATGGTGGTGCACGCCTTTGATCCCAGCACTTGGGAGGCAGAGGCAGGTGGATCCCTGTGAATTCAAGGCCAGCCTGGTCTACATAGTGAGTTCCAGGACAGCTGGGGCTACAGGGAGACCCTGTCTCAAAAAGACCAAAAAAATAAATAAAAATAAAAAGATTCCTATGGGCTGGTGAGATGGCTTAGCAGGGAAAGGCACCTGCTGCTGAGCATGACAGCATGAGTTCAATCCCTACAACCCACATGGTGGGAGGAAATAACTAGCAAGCTATCCTCTGATTTCCACACACATACCTGGTGCACATGTACCCCCCTCCATATATGTACACACCAAATTTTAAAAATGGAGTAAAAGCTTCCTATCATTTAGGAATAGAAGAGCCTAAGTATAATAAATTTTGTCATTTTGTCCATCCTTGTTCTCAAATGTGAAGCTGTGTGGGCAAGGTCAGTGATGCTAATTCTTGCTGAGAGTTAGGGACAAAAAACAGTTTAAAGCTCTTTCTAGAACTAGGTAAGGTAGCTCATGCCTATAATTCCAGCATTTGGGAGACTGAGAAAGCAAGATTGCCAAAACAGAAGACTGTCAGAAAAAAAAAAAAGTTGGAGGTCAAACTAGCTACAGAATGAGACCTTGTCTCAAAAAGAACCAAAAACTAAAGCTTGGTGTTGTGGCTCATACCACATCATAGGTATGCCTGTAATCACAACACATAGGAGGGCTGCTGTGAATTTAAGGCCAGCCTACACTACAGAGTGAGACCCAAAAAATAAATGATCTACTTCTAGATCAGTCTAGGGTCTATTACCGTGGCTTGAATATTTGGCTTGAAACACTATTCAAGTCTGATTGAGGGACTAACTATGAACCAGTACTATACAAAGCTATTTAAAAAACTGTTCTGAGGAAAAATAGTGGAAATCCTGCCCTTGCTGTTCTATATGGCATGATAAATCGAAAGCCAGTCGACCACTCAGATTTCAGAAGTAACTACTGAGGAAGCACAGCAAGTGATCGGTTGCAGGTGTACTCCATCTCAGCTCCATGCTATCAGACACCCCACCCTGCATCTCCAATACGGCCATTTGTTGATTCTACCCTAGCCCACAACCAAAAAAATAACAAGTGGTACTAACCGAAGTTTTTGCAGGCTGGCAGTTTCATAGGCCTAAGCTCCAATCTCAGTATTTTATTATTTAAAAAATTTTACTTATTATTTTGTTTTATGTGTATGCATGTATTGCCTGCATGTAGATAAATGCACCCATATCATGCAATGCCCAGGGAGGTCAGAAGAGGCTGTCAGGTCCCCTGGGACTGGACTTACAGACAGTTGTTAGCTACATGTGGGTGCTGGGATTCGCACCCAGGTCTTCTGCAAGAACAACCAGTGTTCTTAACTACTGACCCATCTCTCCAGCCCCTCAATCTCAGCATTTATGAGACAGACATTACTACCAATCGAAGCCTCATTTCCTACTTTGAGTCAGGACTACCAATCTCCAAGAACACCTGTTGGAAATCTTTTTAAAAAGCTCTGTGTGTGTGTGTGTTTTGTGAGAGGAGATGTGCCCATATGTTTGTGGAGGTATGCATGTGCGGGGACCAGAAGAAGGTGTGAGAGCCCTTGGAGCTGAAGTTGGAGTTATTTGCATTTGGAGGAATGGGAACCTTTGCCTCAGTCCCTTTGTGGCTGGGAACAGGAGGGGAAAAGCCAAGATGGGTTTTCCCAGGCCATTTCTTCCTGAAAAAGGAAGACCATGCATTCTATCCCTAGAGAATCTGATGTCCATCAAAATGGTAACTAGGCCACTTGAGCTTTGGGCCTCCCTGCCACGCAAACATAGCAGCTGCTCTTAATGGACTGACAAAATATTTGATCCATTCCAGTCATGCATTCATTTCCCCCTACCCAGTTTCAACCTCACTTGTCTTAAATCTTTAATTTCTACTACTTGTATCTTTTTGGCATCTTTAGGAACCTCTGGATTAGAAATGGAACTAGGTTGAATAAACTAATAGAAAAACATCCCTTGGGCCTTTATTTGTTTCGCAGATATGTCCCTTATACACCTAGCCCATATGTTCTAGTGATGTACAATTCATGGTCTGATTCCTTGATTTTTTTAATTTAATTTAATTTTATGTGTAAGATTGTATTGCCTGTAAGTGTACCCATGTCATGCAATGCCTGAGGAGGTCAGAAAAGGGTATTGGATTCCCTGGAACTGGAGTTACAGATAGTACACAGGTCCTTTGCAAGAGCTATATCTGCAGCCTTGATTGTTTGATTTTTAAAAGAAGGTGGTTACATTGAGCATGGTGGCCTTTAATCCCAGCACTTGGCAGGCAGAGGCAGGTAGATCTCTGTGAGTTCAAGGCCAGCCTGGTCTACATAGTTAGTTCCAGACCAGCTGGGGCTACAGGGCACCCTGTCAAAAAATAGACCAAAAAAAAAAAAAAATTACATCAAAAGCTCTTGAAGTCTCTTGGAACATCTCCCTTTATTATTCAGATTTTGTCCTTGGAGAGTACCAGGAAGGCTAGAATATGTTCCTGGGGTGAAGGCTCTTTCATGGTACAAAGTATCCCATCATACTGGAGACATGGAGGGGAACTGGGGACATAAATATTTATCCATCCCAGAAAGTTCTTTCTGGTTCCCTAAGCTTCCACAGGGTAAGTTACATGGATCAAACTGAACACTTAGTAGAATGGTTGTATACATTAATTACCAAGTTTTCCATTATCTTTACCCATAATAAGCAAACTAAAAACAGTTCCTTCTATAGTCTCAATTTCAAAGGATCTCCTTGTGGCAAGATTGTCTATTTTTCCTGGGCAGTGTTGTCACAGCCTTTACTTTTATTTTTTTATTCTAGTGTAATGTGTTCAACCTTTTTTAGTCATCCAAACCACAATTTCAGTGGTTAACAGGACCAGAAAGCCCCTCCACCCCAGGGTTAGCTACAATTTGTTCTCTTTCCAGTTTAAAAAAAAAAATTTCTTTAAATTCAGGCCTGGTGGTACATGTCTTTAATCTCTGCACTCGGGAAGCAGAGGCAGAAGGATCCCTGTGAGTTCAAGGCCAGCTCAGTCTACATATGGAGTTCCAGACCAGTTGGGGCTACAGGGAGACCCGGTCTCAAAAAAGACCAAAAAAAAAAAAGTTATTATTTTATGTGTATGAGTATGTTGCCTGTAAGTGCATCCAGGTCATGCTCACAGTGGTCAGAACTGGGGTTAAGGTTGTTAGCTGTCATGTGGGTGCTGGAAACCAAACCTGGATCCTCTGCAAGAGCAGCCAGTGCTCTTAACTGCTGAGCCATCTCTCCACCCCCTCTTTCCAGTTTTTTAAATAAGCATTTGATTCCCAGGCTGGAAAGGATGGGTTGGAAATTTGAGTGGAGTCTGGATGAGAAGGCCTTGTAACCTAAGAGGAAACAAAGTGGAGGAGAGACCCAGCACATACATTCTGAGAAACTGATTCTCAGTTTCCATGGTGGGAAAGTCTATAGACCTCTTAAGATAAATCCATACATTTTATGTTGAGTCAGGCCCATATCTCTTCTCAGACCTCTTAATTCTGACCAAAGCTATAGGGAAACAATCCATGGTAATCGATTAAGTATGTTTCAGGATTTACTCTAAGATAATCTTTTGTTTGTTTTTTGTTTTGTTTTGTTGTTTGGTCTTTTTGAGATGGCCTCTCTGCAGCCCCAGCTGGCCTGGAACTCACTATGTAAAGTACTGTGCCACCATGCCTGGCTTAATTTCTTTATTTTTATTTTATGTTTTGCCTGCATGTATACAAGTACACCCAAGTTGTACAATGCCTGTGGAGAGCAAAAGAGGGTGATGTATCCCCAGGAACTGGAGTTACAGATGGGCATTAGCCATGTGGGTGCTGGGAACTGAACTCAGGTCCTCCGGAAGAGCAACCAGTATTCTTAACTGCTGAGTCATCTCTCCAGTCCCCTCTAAAATAATCATAATCACATTACCAGCAGTAGCAGCTGAGAGGGATATGGTTTCTATACAGCTGGAGAGATGATCCATTATCAACAATAAATATTGTAATTTTTCAGTGTGGGGAGGTAGTAGGGGGGTAGGGAGGTGGTACACATCTTTAATCCCAGCACTTGGGAGGCAGAGGCAGGTGGATCTCTGTGAGTTCAAGGCCAACCTGGTCTACATAGGGAGTTCCAGGACAGCTGGGGCTACAGGGAGACCCTGTCTCAAAAAGACCAAAAAAAAAAAAAAAAGTTTAACATTGTTAGTAATTAGGGAAATGCAAATTAAAACCACCTTAAGATTTCTTCTTGCCCCAGTCAGACTGGCTAAGACAAAGAGAACAAATGATACCAAATGCTGGTGAGGATGTGGAGAAATGGGAATTCACTGCTGGTGGGATTGCAAATTCATGCAATCCCTATGGAAACTAAAAATGGGGGCTCAAGAGATGGCTCAGTGGTTAAGAGCGCTGACTGCTCTTGCAGAGTTTGGTTCCCAGCACCCACATGGCGGCTACAAACGGTCCTTAACTCCAGTTCCAGAGGAATCCGAAGCCCTCTTCTGACCTCTGTAGCATTGCATGACACGGGTGCACTCACATACATGCAGGCAGTACACTCATACACATAAAAATAAAATATTTTTTAAAACCCTAAAAATGGCACGACACTGGTGCACTTACCTACATGCAGGCAATACATGCATATACATAAAATTAAAATAATAAAAATTTTAAACTACTTAAAAAAAAAAACTAAATTAAAAATGTTGGCTAGGTGGCACACACCTTTAATCCCAGCACTTGGGAGGCAGGGGCAGGTGGATCTCTGTGAGTTCAAGGCCAGCCTGGTCTGCATAGAGAGTTCCAGGCCAGCTGGGGATACAGGGAGACGTTGCCTCAAAACAACCCCCCTCAAAAGAAAAAAAAAACTAAAAATGAACCTACTGTATGACCCGGTTACACCACTCCTTGGCATACACCCAAAGGACTCATCCTATTGCAGACACACTTGTACAACCAAGTTTGTTGCTGCTCTTTTCACAATAGCTAAGAGATGGAAGCAACCATAGTGTCCCTCAGCTGACGAGTGGATAATGAAAATGTGGTACATTTACACAATGGAGTTCTACTCGGAGGTAATGAAAGATGAAATAATGAAATTTGCAGGTAAATGGATGAAATTAGAAACTGTTATACTAAGGAAAGTAATACAGACTCAGAAAAAAAATGATATATGTTCTCCCTCATTCGTTGGTGAATTCTAGCATCAAATATTTATGTCAGTATATATCCTAGTATAACTGCAGGAACCAGGAAAATGGAAAGTAACCAGGGAGGTAAAGGGAAAGAAGGAACCTGAGAGAGAGGAACAGTAGGAGACAATTGTTACTAAGGGAGAAATTTGTAAAATGGGGGTAGTTAAAAGGAAGGGGGAGAGGGAGGGCTGTACAAGGAACTATAGGGATAAAAGGGGAAGAAGGTACTCAAGAGAGGGAGACTGGGGAGGGGGAGGCATGGATTGAGGAGGAGGTCTGGATGTGAGTGGGAAATAGTGTATGAAATTTTAAAAGCTCAAAAAAAAAAGTTGGAGCTGGGGAGATGGCTCAGTGGTTAAGAACACTGACTTTTAGCAGAAGTCCTGGGTTTGAATCCCAGCACCCACATGGCAGCTAACAACTGTCCATAACTCCAGTTTCAGGCGAACGGACAACCTCTTCTGTCCTCTGCAGACATTGCATGACATGGGTGCACTTACCTACATGCAGGCAATTACACATATACACATAAAATAAAAATAAAAAATAAAATAAGTTAAGGGGCTGGAGATATGGCTCAGTGGTTAAGAATACTGGTTGTTCTTGCAGAAGACCCAGGTTTGAATCCCAACACCCACATGGCAGCTAACCACTGTCCATAACTCCAGTTTCAGGCGAACGGACAACCTCTTCTGTCCTCTGCAGACATTGCATGACATGGGTGCACTTACCTACATGCAGGCAATTACACATATACACATAAAATAAAAAATAATAAAATATTTTTTTAAAAGTTTAAAAGAAAAAGAGAGGGGAGACCATAGCAGACAGGAATTATCAAGGGAAAATTGAAATACTTTAAATGGGGAGGGCACGGAAGGAAAGTTAGACAGGGAGGGAGAGAGAGGAGAGATAAATAATGTCTAATTAGTATAAAAAACCAGAGGGAATCATATTAGTCCAAAAACCTACTGAAAAATTACACATACAATATCTCTACACGAGTCCATGTATAAAGCTAAAGAATACATAACCAGAAACAGTACCAGACAGGAGAAACCTTCCTTTGAGTTGTTGACCAGAGTGGTCCAAGTGACTGCCAAAATTACACAGGCTATTGCCACAGTCCTTGGTTGCCTTCCAAAACTTGAAGTTAAGACCCTACTGCTGAAGACAGGGCATACTTCGGACACAGGATTTGGAGCAACGCAGCTGGAATTGACCTGGAAGCCACATTCTCTGACAGCTAGCTCTCATAGCTTTGGAGAGCACTATGCAACCTGCTAAGGGAGAACATCAATTGATGGTCCAACTCCAGCTTCAAGGCCTAAAAACCACATCAATGACCAGCAAAACAAACAACATTGAACTCACAGAGATATGCTTGCCTCTGCCTCCTGAGTGGTGGGACAAAAGGTGTGAACCACCACACCTGCCTAGTAGTGGCACTTTTATCTTGGGGGTAATCAACAGCTACCTAATTGGACTTAAAGCCTACTCAATGGGAGAAACTCATGTGTCGGTACTGTAAACCTAGTCAAACATAATTGGAGAGGTCATAGATCTTAGAGAAAACTCCAAGGCTGTCACATCTTTAGACAAATGTAATTTCTTAATATATGCAAAATATGAATCCTTAAATTTACTGACAAGTATCCTAGTCACCACCCATCAAAGAAGCTTCTTTTTCAAAAGAGATTATTACAGAATTCCACAAGTGGTCACACACAGAGATTGTCTGTGACTTGCCCAAAGCCTAAGTGGCACATTTAGGATGCACCTCTACAATCAAAGGCTCACAGAACATAGAATAAGGATGAAGAGAACACTAATTAATGTATCTTTCAATTCTCATCAATGAAGCTCCCTCAGGACCAGGAACACAAAAGGTCATAAATGACCAAAGCATAGCAATTAAGAGTATGCAGAGTATGGGTACTTGGACAGGATTCCTATATTAAAATCCACCCACCCAGGGGTCAGGGACCATTTCAAAAGAGGGGGGCAGAAAGATTTTAAGAGCCAGGGAGGAAGTGCATGACCATATAGAAATAAGAGTCCTACAGGCTCCTGGGGGTCTTCTCATATGAACCCACAGCAACGGCGTCAGCATGCGCAAGACCAGAGGAAACTCGTGTAGACAAAAGCCCAGCACAGAACTGTGGAAATGGACATCAGGCCCCAATCTTAGTTGAAGAATTACTGGCAGCTGATTACTCCTCTTAAAGGGAGGGACTCCAGATAGGATGATTAGACCTCAGTGGATGACCTTGCACTGAAGGACATGTGAGAACACTAACTTGACATGATAGGCATTAACACAAATGACATAATGTGTGAATTCTACTGGGGGTCTATGGGAGGGGGCCAATGAGAAAGGGGGTATAAAGATGATTAAGATGGCTGGGCATGGTGGCACATGCCTTTAATCCCAGCACTCCAGAAGCAGAGGCAGGAGGATCAATGTTAGTTCAAGGCCAGCCTGGTTTAAAGAATACCTATTCTTTTTTTTTTTTAATTTCATTTTTTTAAATGTGTATGTGTATATGACCTATATGTATGTAAATGCATCCATGTTGTGCAGTCCCCGAGGAGGACAGAAGAAGGTGTCATTTCCCCTGGAACTGGAGTTACGGACAGTTGTTAACTGCCATGTAGGTGCTGGGATTCGAACCCCTGTCTTCTGCAAGAATGACCAGTCCTCTTAACTGCTGAGCCATCTCTCCAGTCCCAAGAATACCTATTCTTGTCTGATCATATCTCAATCTATTTTTAAAATTATTTGTTTGTTTTTGGTCTTTTTTGAGACAGGGTCTTCCTGTAGCCCCAGCTGGCCTGGTACTCCCTATGTAGACCAGGCTGGACTTGAATTCACAGAGATCCGCCTGCCTCTGCCTCCTGAGTGCTGAGACTAAAGACTTGTGCCACCACACCTGACTCAATCCATTTTTTTAAAGATTTATTTTTATATGTGTGAGGGGGTACCCAAAAAGATCAGGCAAGGCTGTAGGATCCCCTGGAGTTACAGGCAGTTGTGAGCTGCCATATGTGGGTGCTGGGAACCAAATTCAGGTCCTCTGAAAGAGCGGCAAGTGCTCTTAACACCACTGAGCCATCTCTCCAACCCCTTCAACTCATTTTTCATTAAGTTATTTTACTACTGTTGACTAACGTGCCAAGCATACTGGGGTAAGATTTTTCCCCTTTATCGTAAAAACTTTTGTTTGCTCTGTCTGAATTTGAAAATAGCGTCTTTTATTTTTTTTGAGACAGGGTCTCCCTGTAGCCCCAGCTGGTCTGGTACTCACTATGGAGACCAGGCTGGCCTTGAACTCACAGAGATCCACCTGCCTCTGCCTCCAGAGTGCTGGGATTAAAGGCATGTGCCAGCAAGCCAAAAATAGCATCTTTTTTTTTTCCATTGAAGTTTCTATTTAGCATTCAAATGTTCCAACAAATGTGTCAAAGGACGCCATATATTACTGTCTACATGCTCTGACTTATTAGATAATACACTAGAAGTAATTTTTTTTTTCTTTTTGCGACAGGGTCTTATAGCACATGCTGGCCTGGAATTTGTAAAGTAGCTAAGGCTTACCTTGAACTCCTGATCCTCCTCCCTCCATTTCCCATGTGCTAGGATTACAGGAATGCACCACCATACCGGGCTTAATCAATTTTTTTCCTATGATCAAGTAAGTCATTGAAAGAAATTCTACTCTGCTTTTGTAGTCACCTACCCAGCTTTCCAGCATAAGCTATTCCTTGGATCCATCACAACGCATTCCTACATCTCACCTAATCCTCTCCAGAAATGGCTTTACTGACCATCCCAGGTCCTGCAACAAGGGCATATTGGAGAAAAGAAATGGGCCCTCAAGTCATCAGCACAGAACCTTCCTCACCAACCGAAAGCTCCTGGACCCTGCCCTAAGTCCCCTCAGCGCACATGTGGAGGCCAGTCTCGGTGGCTCGGTGGGGTATCTTCCTGGCTTGCACATCCTTCGGGGCCGACTCAGTTTCTCCAGGCTCCGCCCATTCTCCAGGACTTGCTCAGCTCCTCCCAGCCCCGCCCCGAGCCAGACCCCGCCCCTTCCGTGGCGGCCCGGGTCAGCCCACGGCTTCCGCTTCCGGCGGCGTCTGCGTTGGCGCTCACTGCAGCAATGGCGGCTGGCGGTAGTGATCCGCGTGCGGGGGACGTGGAAGAAGATGCCTCCCAGCTCATCTTTCCGAAAGGTGGGACCCCGGACGGCTCGACTTCCCGGGGACATGATCCCAGCGTTACAGTCATCCTCGCCTCGCTTCAGGCCTGACCGCAGCGAGCGCTGGAGCCTGGCCCTGGGTGCGGGGTGGGACAGAGAAGGTATACCCACACCGGGTTGGTCTGCCGGGCACAGGTGAACTTGTGGGTGGCTTGGTGCCTTGGAGAAGGAGCCTTCTTAATTCCACGCCGCCGTCCTTGTAATCCTGGACACCCAAGTGCTCCTGTGGTGCCACTTGTCTTTTTCATACCGGGTCTTGTTATGTAGCCTAGACTGGCCTCAAACTTGCTCCTGAGTGCTGGGATTACAGGCACATTCCACCCCTCCTAGCATTTAGGAGGATTCAAGTTAGGTCCTTTCATGAGTACGCCAAACACAGGTCTGGAGCAGAAGTCTGATTTCTAAATTGGTAGCTGTCAGAAGCTGAGCTATGTTCCATTATAGTGCTTAGTCAGAAATAGTTCAGGAACTAGAAGTGGACCCGAGGGTACATTCTCTTGACTCTGCCTCTGAGCAGAGATGCTCCTTGTCATTGGTTTCTAGACTCTCCTTTGCAGCTTTGCAGGTTAGGAAGAAGAGTTAAGGAAGATGGGTGCCAGCCTAGCATGACTGCTGCCTCTTGTTGTCTGGATAAATGTGTGCTAGCAGCTGGGTACAGTGGTGCACACCTGTTATTCTTGCTACTTGGAAGCTGGAGTAGGAGACTTGCTTGAGCCCAAGAGTTCAAGACCAGTCTGGACATTATAGTGAGATCCCAATATTCATGCCATGCTTTTGTGACTTGTTTTGTTTTAGAGATAGGGTCTAATTAGCCCAGGCTAGCCTGGAACTGGAAATGTAGCCAAGGATGACCTCTACTTCCAGAGTTTCTAGGATTACAGCTGTGCATCACACACTAGGTTTATTTGTGCTGAGAATGAAACCTAGGGTGCTTTCTATATGTTAAACATGCACACTGCCAACTAAACTACATCCCAGTCCTGTATTACTTTTTCTTTTTTTTCTTTTTTTTTTTTTGAGACAGGTTCTCCCTGTAGTCCCAGCTGGCCTGGAACTCACTATGTAGACCAGGCTGGCCTTGAACTCACAAAGATCTGCCTGCCTCTGTCTCCCAAGTGCTGGGATTAAAGGCGTGTGCCACCACGCCCGGCTAAGCTGTAATAATTTAAAGAAGATGGTTTTCTGGTTATACAACCAGTTAACGCAGTTTTTAAAAATGATTATGTGTATGAGTGTTGCCCGAATGTAAGTACATCCGTGAGTGTAATGCCCACAGAGGCCAGAAGAGGGTATCAGATTCCCTGGAACTGGATGATTGTTAGCCACCATGTGGGTACTGTGAACCAAACTCAGGTCCTAAGCAAATTTTACTACATTTACTTCTTTGTGTCTGGGAGTGCATATGTGTCAGGGTACATGTGTGGAAGTCAAACGACAGCATGTGGGAGTTGGTTCTCTTCTTCTACCATGTGGGTTCTAGGGATTGAATGCAGTTGATCAGGCTTGGTAGTAAATACACACCCATGTGTATGTGTAGAGGCCAGAGGAGGACATTGAGTTTCCTGCTCTATGACTCTTCACCTTTTTCCCCTGAGACAGAATCTGTCACTGAACCTAGAGCTAGGCCGACTGCTTGCAGCAAGCCTGAGAAATCCTTTCTCTGCTACATACACTACCCCTGTGCTAAAGGTTTTGAGAGTGCATGGACATGCCTGGCTTGTGCTAGAGGTTTGAACTCAGGTTTTCATGCTTGCTCACCAAGTGCTCTTATCCACTGACCGTCTCCTCAGGTGCTCTCTCTTTTTTTTTTGCCTTTTTGAGACAGGGTCTCCCTGTAGTGGGGCTGGCTTGGAACTCACTATGTAGACCAGGCTGGCCTTGAATTTACAAGAGATCTGCCTGCCTCTGCTGGGATTAAAGACCACACCCAGCTCTTTTTTTAAAAAAATATTTATTTTTATTTTATGTGTACAAGTGTATTGCCTGCATGTATATAAATGTGCCTGTGTCATGCAATGCCTGTGGAGGTCAGAAGGCGTTGGATGCCTTGGAACTGGAGTTATGGATGGTTGCTAGCCACAAGTGGGTTCTGGGACTCGAACCCAGGTCCTCTGGGTAAGAGCAGTCGGTGCAACGGTTTGCTATACGTCTCTTTTTAACAGCTGAGCTACATCAACTAATGAGTTGGTTTTCTTTCTTTAGGAAGATGGAGTGATAAATTTTGTTACACAAATAGCTGTACAAAGATCCCCTACTTTGTTTCCTTTTGTTTCTTGAGTGTGTGTGTGTGTGTGTGAGAGAGAGAGAGAGAGAGAGAGAAAGAGGTTTTACCTAGAAAATATTTGTTAGGGAGGGTGTCTTAAGTCTCCTCTCCATAGTTACAGAACAGTGTCTGGGAATGGAGAGATGGCTCAATGGATTAAGAGCATTTGCTGAATAAGCATGAAGGCCTGAGTTTCAATCCCCAGCACACGTTTTAAAAAAAATTGCAAGGCATGATCACAGGTATTAATAACCCCAGTCTTGTGGAGGATGGAGACAGGAGGATCACTGGGGCTTGCTGACTGCTAGCTTAGGTCTAGGCTCATGACAGACCCTGATCAAGGGAATAATTTGGGGAGAGTGGTAGAATGAGATACCCATTGCCCTCCTCTGACCTCCATGAGCACTTGTGGGCACACCAAAACAACAAAAACCAGTGTCAGAAGCATCCCTTCTCACCTCCCACTCCATCCTCCATTTGTTGATGCTGGATCTGGGCAGTGGCCCTGGAAGGCTGTAGTTCTCAGGCATCTCTTTCCTAGGATCTTCAACAAGAATAGCCAGTCCTTTAAACCATTGAGCCAGCTCACCAGCCCCTAGATGGTGATTTTTTTTGGTCTTTTTGAGACAGGGTCTCCCTGTAGTCCCAGCTGGCCTAGAACTTGCTATGTAGACCAGGCTAGCCTCAAACTCACAGAGATCTGCCTGCCTCTGCCTCCCAAGTGCTGGGATTAAAGGCTTGTGCCACCATACCCAGCAGAAGGTGATTTTTAAATATTTATTTTTATTTTTATTTTATGTGTATACAAGTATCGCCTGCATGTAGGTAAGTGCACCCATGTTGTGCAATGCCCATGGAGGACAGAAGAGGCTGTTGGATCCCCTGGAACTGGAGTTACGGACAGTTGTTAGCTGCCATGTGGGTGCTGGGATGCGAACCTGGGTCTTCTGCAGGAACAGTGAGTGTTCTTAACCGCTGAGCCATCTCTCCAGCCCCTAGAAGGTGATTTTTAAAAGAGTATTTTCAGTTGCTGTTTGTGCTTCTCATAGAGTTTGAAACAGCTGAGACCCTCCTAAACTCCGAAGTTCATATGCTTCTGGAGCATCGAAAGCAACAGAATGAGAGTGCAGAGGATGAGCAGGAGCTCTCGGAGGTCTTCATGAAAACTTTAAACTACACAGCCCGCTTCAGTCGTTTCAAAAACAGAGAGACTATTGCAAGTGTCCGAAGGTGAGTGCTAAAAGAAAGTTTTATTCATCAGACTCTCAGCTGGCTATATCTAAGTAAAACAAGATCTTTTACCAGAAATTTAGCCAGATGGGCCAGGCGTTGTGGTGCATGCCTTTATTCCCAGCACTTGAGGCACAGGCAGGTGGATCTCTGAGGTTGAGGCCAGCGTGGTCTACATAAGTGAGTTAGTGATACCATGTCTCACAAAACCAAACAACAACAACAAAATTAGAGCAGGTGCAGATAGGGGAGGGGACCTAATACCATCAAATTATATTGTATGAAAATCATCAAATTTCAATTTAAAAATGTAAAAAAAAATTTTTTAACTAATTGTGGTGAATCTGCGGATAATCCTAGTGGGAGGTAGAAGCAGGAAGATCAGGGAGTTCAAGTTCAGCCTGGACTACAAGAGACCCTGTCTCAAAAAAAAAAAAAAAAAAAAAAGCTGGGCATGGTGGCACACACCTGTAATCCCAGCACTGGGGAGGCAGAGGCACTCGGATCTCTGTGAGTTCAAGGCCAGCCTGGTCTACAAAGTGAGTTCCAGGACAGCTGGGGCTACACTGTCTCAAAAACAGACCAAAAAAAAAGGGACTGGACAGATGGTTAAATGGTTAAGAGTATGTATTGCTCTCCCTGAGCACCCTACTTCAATTCCCAGCACCCACATTAGGTGGCTCAGAGCTGCCTGTAACTGCAGCTCTTGGGGAATCCAACACCTCTGCCTAGAGTAGGCACCACCACCCCAATGCACATCCCCACTGCCCCAGACACATAAATAAAACTTAAATCTTGGGACTGGAAAGATGCTCAGCAGTTCAGAGCACTGACTGCTCTTGCAGAGGACCCGGGTTCAATTCCCAGCACCCACATGGCAACTACGAACTATCCTTAACTCCAGTCCCAGGGGAATCCGAAGCCGCCTTCTGACTGCCAGAGGTGCACTCACATACATGCAGGCAATATATTCATACACATAAAATAAAAATTTAAAAAAATAAAAAAATATTAGAAAAAAATTTTTAAAGGGCTGGAGAGGTGGCTCAGTGGTTAAGAACACTGACTGTTCTTGTAGAAGACCCGGGTTCAAATCCCAGCATCCACGTGGCAGCTAACAACTTTCTGTAACTCCAGTTCCAGGGGATCCAATGGCCTCTTCTGTGCTCTGGCATTGCATGACACAGGCGCATTTACCTACATATAGGCAGTACACACATACACATTATAATAAAATATTTTTAAAAAATGATGGGCCAGGCATGGTGGCACACACCTTTAATGCCAGCACGCGAAGCAAAGGCAGGTGGATCTCTGTGAGTTCAAGGCCAGTCTACTCTACATAGCCAGTTCCAGACCATCCTGCCTCTGCCTCCCAAGTGCTGGGATTAAAGGTGTTCGCCACCACACCCGGCCCTCATTGTGACATTTTTATCCATGTATGCTGTGCAATATATTTGGATCATAGGATCATACCATTTTCCCCTTCTTACCTTCTTTTGTCTCCTACTTTTCATTATTTAACTTTCTTTTTTTTTTTTTTTTTTTGGTCTATTTGAGGCAGGGTCTCTCTGTCGCCCCAGCTGGCCTGGAACTCTTTGTAGACCAGGCTGGCCTTGAATTCACAGAGATCCTCTTGCCTCTGCCTCCTGGGTGCTGGGATTAAAGACCTGTGCCATCACACCCGGCTGATTATTTAACTTTCTATACTTTGATTTTCCTCTACAACCAGCTTACTTCTCCAGAAAAAACTGCATAAGTTTGAGTTGGCCTGTTTGGCTAATCTTTGTCCAGAGACTGCTGAGGAATCCAAGGCTCTGATCCCAAGGTTAGTGCTAGATGTGATAATGTCTATGCTTTGGATAAATTTCTATAAGTAGTATCACTCAGTCTAAAGGTGCATATATTTAACATTTGGGTTGGTACTTTGCCAGAAATGAATAAGAATACCTTTAGGGTATATGAGATAGGAGGTTTACTTTGGTGGGGTGGGGGCGGGGGGCTGTTGGTGACAAGGTCTCATGTACCCAAAGCCAACCCTGAGTTCCTGATCCTCATTCTTCCACTTCCCGAGTGCTGGGATTACAGATGTGAGCAACAAACAACTGGCTTGAGGATGATGCTTTGTTTTGTTTTGTTTACATTTATTATTTATTTGCTGGAGACATTATGTCATGGCTGGCATGTGGAAGTCAGAGGACAAGTTGGAGGAATTGGTTCTCCTTTCACCATGTGGGTGGGTTTGGGGAATCAATTTATACATCAGACTTGGAGACAAGTGCTTGTAAGCACTGAGTCATCTCTGCCAGCCAGAGAATGATGGCTTTATACCATACTGATAACAAGAATATGGAACAGGGTGCTGGGTCTATAGTTTAGTGGCAGAACCCTTGCCTAGCATGCATGAAGACTAGTCACTTTGGAGAGCAGTTTGACTATATAATATGAATGTGTGCCATTAGTGTAATCTATTATTTGCTGCTCCAAGGGTATCAGTGACAGCAGATATTGAACAATTATCTATCAGTCAACAGCAAATGGATTTTTTTAAATCTTATGTCCATACAATATTTCTTTTCTTAAATATTTTATTTATTATTTTTATATGTATGTATTTTCTGTGTGTAGGTAAGTGCACCCATATCATGCAGTGACCTCAGAGGACAGAGGTTGCTCGATCCCCTGGAACTAGAGTTACAGACAGTTGTTAGCTGCCATGTGGGTGCTGGGATTTGAACACGGGCCTTCTGCAAGAACAGCCAGTGTTCTTAGCCGCTGAGCCATCTCTCCAGCCCCACAATATTTCTTACAGAGCAGTGAAAATATTAGTGAACTAAAACATGCATAACAGCAGCACATTCCAAAATGAAGTTTGAGCTGAAAAAAATGACAGTATGCATATAGTATACCATTTCTTTTTTTAATATCTTATTTTTATTTTATGTGTATAAGTGTTTTGCCTGCATGTATGTAAGTGCACCACAGAGACCAAAAGAGTGTGTCAGATCCCCTGGAACTGGAGTTATGGACAGTTGTTAGCTACCATGTCGGAGCTGGGAATTGAACCTGGATCCTCTGTAAGAACAGCAAGTGTTTTTTACCACTGAGCCATCTCTTCAGCCCCATATGTCATTTCATACAAAGGTTAAAAGTATAAGATATTTGTTAAGATATTATATATATGAGAATGATAAATGCCAATTGTAGGCAGAAGTTGCTTCTGGGGAAAGAAGGGAAACATTAAATTGGGTCATTAGTTTTTATTACGGTAATTAAAGGAATTTAAATCAGGCCAGACAAAGTAGTCTACATCTCTAGTTCTAGCATTTGGGTGGAGGCCAAGGCAGGAAGATTAAGAGTTTAGGGTTGGGGGCTGGAGAGATGGCTCAGCAGTTAAGAGCACTGACTCTTCTTACAGGGGACTTGGGTTTGGTTCTTAGCACCCACATGGTGACTAACAACCATCTCTAACTCCAGTTCCAGGAGATCTGATGCCCTTTTCTGGCCTCATTTCATTGCATGCACATGGTACATTAGTATACAAAACACTCATACACATAAAATCAAAATAAATTCAAAAAAGTTTTTAAAAGAGTTCAGGGTCATCCTGGGTTACATAGTAAGTTCCTGGTTAGCCTGAGCTACATCAGACCCTGTCTCAAAATAAAAAAAAAAAACTAAAACAAAACCAAAAATATCTAAATCACATATAACTTAAGACATTTTCGATTTTCATTTTTTTTTTTTTTTTTGGTCTTTTTGAGACAGGGCCTCACCGTAGCCCCACCTGGCCTGGAACTCACTATGTAGCAGGGTGGCCTTGAACTCACAAGAGATCTGCCTTCCAAGTGCTGAGATTAAAGGTGTGTGCTACCACACCCAGCTTTTTAAAATCTTTTATATATTTGAAACATAGTATTTTTATAAAGCAAAGCTGAAAAGAAATGCAGTTGAAACACAAAGGTGGTGGAACTGTGAGTAAGCTGCACTTGGAGATGAGTTTGCTTTGAAGAACTGTGGGGAGACTGCCAGTTGCTTCACTTAAGCCTTTTGGTCTTCTTGCAGCCTGGAAGGGCGCTTTGAAGATGAGGAACTGCAGCAGATTCTTGATGATATCCAGACCAAGCGGAGCTTCCAATATTAATCCTTGAGAGCCATCGCCACAACAGCGCTATATTCCCAGGGCTGCGTCCACATTACACAGAAATTCTGTTGTAGAAGACACTTGGACTTCTGCTGTGGTTATTGTTGTGGTTTTGAAATTGACTCTCACTCTGTAATCCAGGCTGACTTCAAACTTGTGACAATCCTCCTGCCTTAGCCTTCCAAGTGCTGGGGTTCCAGGTGTCAACCACCACACCTGACTGGGCTTTTGGAGAGGAAAGGTTGGCTTGCCTGGGTCTGGGTTGCTGTTTCCACAGTGACCATTAGATCATGATGACCATGTCGTCTAGTGAAGCCTATAGGGGCTGCTGTGGCCACTAGTGTGGAAAGCTAGGAATGGTGAGGTAGGCTGATGTGTAAGCTATCTGTTGACTGCCTTGTACCATTGTTTTTGGGCTCCACATTATTTTTTGTTCCTGACATTTCATATCATTTTAATATCAATATATTTTGTAGTTTTTGAAGCTAAGCTAGAATATAAAAAGTTGTATAGGGGAAAAATGTTCTTATTTAAATGCAAAAAGGAGAATTAAACCAGAACAATGTAATTGTTTGATTTTAAAAATATTTGTTTCTTTGCTCATTTCTTTATTGAGGCAGGGCATGCACTCCATGGCATGTGTGTACAGGTGAGGGGGTGACTTGCAGGAGTCAGTTTTATCCTTCCACATGAGGATTCTGAGGATCAGATTCCAGTTGACAGGTTTGGCAGGCAGCACCTTTACCCACTGAGCCATCTTGCTAGCTCCTAAATTTATTTTTTATTTTATTTATGTACTTTTTGCAAGTCTAATGATTAAATCCAAGGCCTTGCACATGCTAGGCAAGTGCTGTACAACTGAGTAACAGCCCAGCCTTGGAATTCTGTGCGCCTGTGTGTGTGGGGATGTGTGTGGTCATGCAAGGAGACTAGAAGAGGACGTGGGAGCTTCCTTTATTGCTGTCTCAATGAACCTGGAGCTAGGGTGGGTTGACCAGATTTTCATGCTTACACAGCAAGTACTCTAATCCACTGAGCCATCTCCCCAACACCCCCAATTTCTTTCTTTTTTTATTTATTTATTTTTTTGTCTTTTTTGAGATAGGATCTCCTTGTATCCCCAGCTGTCCTAGAACTCACTATGTAGACCAGACTGGCCTTGAACTCACAAAGATCCGCCTGCCTCTGCCTCCCAAGTGTTGGGATTAAAGGCATGCACCACCACGCCCAGCCTGATTTGTTTTTGAGATGGGGTATCCTTGTAGCCCCAGCTGGCCTGAAACTCACTCTAGCTTTGTAGACCAAGCTGGCCTTACTGTCATTAGAGATCTGCCTGCCTTTGCCTCTGCCTCCTATGTGCTGGAGTTAAAGGTGTGCACGACCACACCTGGCATACGCCCTAAAATTCTTAAAGGATGAGAGCACAGATGACTGAAAGAGCTTTGGCATACTTGTGTCTAACCCAGAGACAAGGAAGCACACCATTAGAAGCTATTAAACCAGGGGATGCTGCTCCATATTATAGGACTCTTAGCCTTGAGGTAGACATACTTTGAATCTTGGGGGCTGGAGCACTGTTGAAGGATATGGCCCTGAAGCATTTGTTTTGTCACCTTCAAATCTTCATAGACCAGACTTGAAGGCCCAGACACTGAAATCTCCCTCTTATGAGGCATCCAATCCAAGTCCCTGGCTTAATGCTTGAGTGGCAGGTACTCTGGTGGAGGTAATGTGGAAGGCGAGATTGTACCCCTATCTTATTGTCTAAAGGTAGGACATGGAGGGCATGCTTGGAGTGGAGAGAGCTCATAAGCCCTGTGAGCCACCCCCATTAAGTGAGTGTTAATAGGCCTAGTCTCTTGAAGGTCTCTTGCAGCGGCTCTTAGTCAAGACAGCAAATGGGCCATGCGTGGTATCAGATGCCTTTAATCCCAGCACTCCAAAGGCAGAGGCAAGCAGGTCTCTGTGAATTCAAGGCCAGCCTGGTCTACATAGTTTCAGGCCAGCTGGGGCTATAGGGAGACCCTGTCTCAAAAAGAAAAAAAGTAAATGGTCATGTCCAACTTGGAGGCAATAGCTACACAACCGGAAAAAATGAAATAAGCCTGGTAATTTGTGTTAGTGAAGATTTGGGGAAAAAATAGGGTAAGAGTGATAGGATGAGTAGGTTGGTCAGAGGAGGCTGGAGGAGTAGATTAGGGTATCTATAGCATCAGGGGAGAATCTGCTGTGCAAAAAGTGCAGATGTGATGGCTTCAAGGCAAGAGTGGCTGAGGAGAGAAGAGAGCAGACCTGGGGATCAGCATGAAGCTGTGTAGAGGGACTGGAAGAAGCTTTGTGAGGGGACACCCACAGAGCAGAGCTGGCAGAGTGCATGTCTGCTCAGGAGAATAACGTAAACATGGAGAAGTTCACTGGGGTGTAGAGAAGAAATGGGTTCCACTGGCCACATGGGAAAGTAGACAGCTGTAGGAAAGAAAGGGGAAGTGGATAGGTATATGCATTTAGACAGTTCAAAGGGTCACAGATTCATTTATAGATTTCCTGGGTACCTACTGGACTAACCATCCACAGAACACTTTGTGTTCACTAATCAACCATTTGTGTCTTATTTTGTGTACCTATGTGTGGTATGCACATATGTGAGTGTGTACATGTGGAGGTCAGAGGACAACTAGTGGAAATCAGTTCTACCATGTGGGTCCTGAGGATCAAAACCTAGGTTGTCAGGCTTGGTGGCAAGGATCTTTATCCATTTGAGTTAAACTATCTTGCCAAATCCAGACATCTGAGTCTTGAAGTTTGAGCATGGAACATTATAATAATTTTTTTAAGATAAAGTCTCACTATGTAGCTCAGGCTGGCCTGAGAGTCACAGTAATCTGCTTGCCTTCACTTTCCTGAGTGTTGGGATAACAAACATGAGCTAACGTGCTTAACTGAACACTTCATAATGAGGCAGAATCTCATTATGTAGACCTCAAACTCACAGAGGCTTCTGCCTCCCAAATGCTGGGATTAAAAGCATGTACCAAAAAAAAAAAAAAAAACAGAAAACATGAGTGCTGGGACTAAAGGTGTGTGCCACCAAGCCTGGCTTCACATTTATACTCTTAATGGTGCTGTTATAACAAAATCATTACCAGAAAGAGGTTTCATAGAAGGTAGGAAATAGGTTTTGTTTTTTTTTTTAAAGACATGTAGCCAGGCTGACCTTAAACTCTATGAAGCTGATGATAACCATGAACTTCTGCCTCCACCTGCAGAGTGCTGTGATTGATTACTGTGTATGTACCACCATTCCTGTTTTTTGATTGACAGGGTTTAATACATAACCCTAGCTGGTTTGGAATACACTCTATAAACCACACTACTACCCCTGCCTCCTAAGTGCTGGGTTTAAAGGTGTGCACCACCACTCCCAGTGTTTTATGCAACACTGGGGATTGAACCCAGAACCTCATACATGCTAGGCAAATACTATAGTATCAGCCCTGAAATAGTTTTTTGGTTGTTTTTTTTTTTTTTTTTTGGTTTTTTTGAGACAGGGTCTCCCTGTAGCCCCAGCTGTCCTAGGCTGGCCTTGAACCCACAGAGATCCACCTGCCTCTGCCTCCCGAGTGCTGGGATTAAAGGCGTGTACCACCATGCCTGGCTTTAAAGCCTGGTATGGTAAGAGATGCCTGTAATCTCAGGAGTTGGGAGGTAGAGGCAGGAGGATCAGGAGTTCAGGGTCATCTTCTAGGATACATTGCAAATTCAAGGCTCATGAACCAACTAGCCTCTCTATGTGGCAACAACGTACATGAGACTCTGTCTCAAACAGGATGGAAGGCAAGGGTAGAAACCTGAGGTTGACCTTCAGCTTGCATATGTGCACCTGGCATATGCACACCAACACATACAATATACATACACATAATAAAAATGTTTTTAAAAATATATTTTATGTATATGAGTGAGTGTATTGCCTGCATGTATGTAAGTGCATCCATGTTGTGCAAAGTCCTCAGAATTGGAGTTACAGTTCTTAGTTGCTATGTGGATGTCAGGAATCAAACCAGGTCCTCTGCTTTTTTTTTTTTTTTTTTTTTTTTTTGTCTTTTTGAGACAGGGTGTCCCTGTAGCCTCAGCTGGCCTGGAAGTTGCTATGTAGACCAGGCTGGCCTTGAACTCACAGCCTCCTGAGTGCTGGGATTAAAAGTATGCACCACCACACCTGGCCGGTCAGTGCTCTTAATCACTAAGCCATCTCTCTAGCCCAATAAGAAGATTTTAAGAGTCAGGCCAGGCATGGTAGTGCACGCCTTTAATCCCAGCACTCAGGAGGCAGAGGCAGGAGGATCTCTGTGAGTTCAAGGCTAACCTGGTCTACATAGTGAGTTCCAGGACAGCTGGGGCTACAGAGACCCTGTCTCAAAGAGACCAAAAAAGAAAAGGATTTTAACAGTCTGAGAGTTATATATAACTCTGTGAGGTAAAAATATGAAAGTGTCTGGGGCTGGAAAGATGGCTCAGTGGTTAAGAACACCAATAGTTCTTGCAGAAGACCTGGGTTCAAATCCCAGCACCCACATGGCAGCTAAAAACTGTCCATAGCTCCAGTCCCAGGGTATCCAACAGCCTCTTCTGACCTCCAAGGGCATTGTATGACACAGGTGCACTTACCTACATGCAGGCAATACACACATACACATAAAATAAAAATAAATTTAAAAAAATGAAAGTGTCATTCATATGTCCTGTTCTTAGTGGACCCAAAGTAAGCTGCTTTAACAATAGTGACACCAAAGTATGTAAGAATGCACAGAAAAGCTCTTGGCATTCTTTGGATTCTTCACAGTCTATTTTAATTTTAAAAATTATATTGTCTGTGTAGCTTGATGTGTGTGTAATGTGTGTGTGGGTGTTCATGTGTAGGTAAGAGGATACCTTTGTAGAGTTAGGTCTTTCCATCTTTACTTGGGTTTGAAGGATCAAACTCAGGTTGCCAGTCTTGTATGTGTGGCAAGCACTTTTATCACTTGAGCCATCTTGATGACCCCCAAAGGTCTATTTCACAGTGACATTTTCAGAAACTTGCTTTTGCTGCTATAGAAAATCAGGCAGCCAAGAAATCGAGCACCTTACCCGGAGAATTGGAGAGCTCACCACTTTATTTCATTCATGTGGTCCCAGATGAGCTACTGCTCTCAAGTTCTGGGTGACTTCCCACTTTCATTTGCAGGTTTTATAGGGTTTTACTTATCATCTTTTAGCAACCATTTCATTGGTAGGTTTAAATTAGAGTTTCATGTAATTTGCAATTTAGTTACCTATATGTTACAAGATAGCCAGAAGACAATTGCAGGAAATTCTTTTCATAGCTAAGCTGTTAAAAGTTGACTACAAAGGCAGATTTACTGGTAGCTAGTTAAACATTTTTACCATGGAATTTAGTAAACAGGACAAATGCAAACTGGGATCCCATCAGATGACTGTAGTATTTCTGGTTTCCTGAGTTCTCCATTGTTTTATTAGCTGTGGCTAATCATTCACTGAGAAAACCAGCCCATGGCAGTTACTATGTCCTAAAACACAGAGAGAAATATAAAATCAGGAAAGAGAAATTGGACATACAAATCTAATGATGAATAATATTAAATGTACATATATATTTTTCTTCCTCACTGCTAGTAAACAAATTCTCAATAAGAAGGGGTGGTTATTTAACAATCTAGAGGCCACTGGGCCAGTGGTCTTAACATTGTCAGGAATTAACCCTCTAATTGCTGGGTCATGATGACAGCCTAAGGAGATGGCGGTGGTCAGAGATTACCTATGGAAGTATAAGTATTTCAGTATTGTTATAACCAGTCTCTAGGCTCTCTCTCTCTCTCTCTCTCTCTCTC
>NW_008358662.1:305353-319755 GCF_000622305.1 Nannospalax galili | reverse complement strand
TTTTTTTTTTTTTGAAAGAGGAGTGGGCTGATTGTGAGCTCAAGTGTTTGTGGTTAGGTACTGTCAAGTATTTTAGGTATCTTCTTGATAACTTTACCACAATTCTGGGGGAATTAAAAACAAACAAATGAAAAACAAAAATACTCTGTGAGTGGCCCTTATACTCTGTGTGTATGTGTTTTGCTGGGATTAAGCCAGGGCATCTTGCATATTAAGTACACTCTCTACCACTGAGATACATCCCCAGCCTGCTCTTATGAATTAAAAACAAAAAAAAAATTTTTGACAGCGTCTCACTATATGACCCTGGCTAACCTATAATTTACTATGGAGATCAGGCTGACCTCGAATTTACAGAGATCTGCTTGCCTCTGCCTCCTGAATGCTGGGATTACAAGTATGTACTACCATTACTTGCTCTCAGTTTTCAAATACCAGCATGTAATAAGAGGAGATAAACCCATGCATTCACCGCACATCTTATGAAATAGCTGTTTTGTTTTGGAGACAGGATTGTTAGATTTTGGAAATAAAAAGGATGGGAGAAGGAAAGACCTCCTGAGCCTTCTTACTGGCCCTTCCACTTTTTTTTTTTTTTTTTTTTTTGGTCTTTTTGAGACAGGATCACCCTGTAGCCCCAGCTGGCCTGGAACTCACTATGTAGACCAGGCTAGCCTTGAACTCACAGAGTTCTGCCTTCCTCTGCCTCCTGAGTGCTGGGATTAAAAGCATATGCGCCACCACCATGCCCAGTCTCCCCCCCACCTTTTTTTTTTTGAGGCAGGTTCTTGCTATATAGTCCTTGAACTTGCTACAGTCCTCCTGCCTCAGCCTCCCATGAGCTAGGTTTTACAGATGTGTACTGTTATGTGCAGCAACAAACATTCTTGGGTGTGTACTTTTTGAATGTCTACACTCATTAACTATTTTCCAAAGTGGTTCTATCTACCATAAGGCTGTTTTTCTAACTTGTCCTCCTGACTTGAAGTGCAGAGAGAGAATGCTGAAGCATAGGATAATTCGTGTTTCCTGACCATGCACTGGATTGCTACATGCTCTCATTCATTTGAAGTTACCATTTTTTACATTTTTTTTCAAATACTTGTTTTTATTTTTATGTGTATGAGTGTTTTGCTTGGATGTATGTAGGTGCATTATGTGCATGTAGTGCTCCTGGAGTCCATAAAGGGCATCATATCCCCTGAAACTGGAGTTAAAGATGATTGTGAGCTGCCATGTGGGTACTGGGAACTGAAAGAGCAGTAAGTGCTTTCTTTCTTTCTTTTCTTTCTCTCTCTCTCTTTCTTTCTTTCTTTCTTTCTTTCTTTCTTTCTTTCTTTCTTTCTTCCTTTCTTTTGGTTTTGTATTATCAGTGTATTGCCTGCATGTATGTAAGTGCACCCATATCATGCAATGCCCCTGAAGGCTAGAAGAGGACATCAGATCTCCTGGAACTGGAGGTAGGAATGGTTGTTAGCCACCATGTGGGTGTTGGGAATTGAAGATGGGTCTCTGCAAGAGCAGCCAGTACTCTTAACTTTGAGCCATCTCTCCAGCCCCAAAGTAAGTGCTTTTAATTGCTAAACCATCTCTCTAGCCCCTATATTTTTACTGTTTAAAATTTTTTATTGGGGCTGGAGTGATGGCTCAATGGTTAAGAACACTTGCTGTTCTTCCAGAGGACCCAGGTACAATTCCCAGCACCCACATGGCAGTTAAGAACTGTATGTAACTCCGGTTCTGGGGCTCCAGCTCCCTCTTCTGGCCTCCACAGGCTTTGCACAACATGGGTGTACTTACATGCATGGAGGCAATACACTCATACACATAAAATAAAAAAAAAAATCATGTCTGTGCATGCATGGCTGTGACTGAATGCCACATATGTGCAGGTACCCATGGAGGCTAGAAGAGGGAGTTTGATTTCTTGGATCTGGAGCCACAAGAGGTTGTGAGCTGCCTGATGTGAGTGCTGGGAATGGAACTCAGGTCCTCTTGAAGAGCAATAAGTGCTCTTAACCATGAGCCATTTCTCCAGTCCCTGCTTTAATTATTTTTATTATTTTTTTAGAACAAGCTCTGATTTTTATTACTTAAAAAGCTTCAAATTTATTTCACTTTCTAACTCTGTGCTTGTGCCTACAACACTTAAATTTATTTTTTTATTTATTTGTTTGTTTATATTTTATGTGTATGAGTGTTTTGCCTCATCCATGCTCACGGAGGCCAGAAGAGGGTGTCAGATTCCATGGAACTGGAGTTATGGACAGTTACTAGCTATCATGAGGGTGCTGTGAACCAGGTCCTCTGAAAGAGCATCCAGTGCTCTTAACCACTGAGCCATCTCTCTATCTCTGAAGGAGAGTGCCCCTCAGACCCCCTCCCTATCCTCTGAGAAAGAGCTGCCCTCCACCTGACTCTGGAAATCCCCTAGATTGTTTGAACTCTTTCCTGGTGCATCTGTTTATGGTTTCTATGGAAATGGTCCAGGGCAGAAGAGGAAGAACGTTTTGCTCCAGGTAAGCTAGCCAATGACTGTATAGGTTAAGGCTCTGGAAATCAGCCCTAGATTGTTCAAACCCTTTTCTGGTACATCTGTTTATAGTTTCTATAGAAATCCCCTGCTCTGTGATTTTTGTGCTTAAAAACCCTGCATTTCCACCGCTCTGGGTCACAGTGCAGCTCCTGAGCCTGCCTATGTCCCCAGCTGGTTGGTCTCACTAAAGCAGTTAAGTTTTCCTAAGTCTTAGTGTCCGAGTGGTCAATTCAGGGAATTCTTCGGAACCCGAACATTTTGGGGGCTCATCCGGGATTCCCTAAAAGACCCTCTGTCTGTTTCCTGTCCTTTTTGTTCTCCATTTGGTGCCTGACAACATCAGATCTGGTTTCTCCCGCAATGAGTCTGCTTTGATTTCTGTTCTGGGTGTCTGGACTTCTGGGGGCTCAAGGGAGAGAAACTGGACACAGTATTGCTCTCTGAGCTGGAGGACGGGGGACACCCTGACCCTTCATCTGAATGATTGACCACTTGTGCCCTCTGGGCCTTCGGTGTCAACCCTAATCGCTCTTATAGCGATTCTCTGATGCACAGCGCCTTTGTTCTGTGTCAGTCAAATCTTGAACAGATCTACCCGATCTGTTTCTCATTTGTCTTTTTTTCCATGTAATCCTTTTCTTTTCCATCATGGGTCAATCCTCTTCATCTGAAGACAATCCCCTTGACTTAATTCTTTCTCATTTAAGGATTTCCAGAAGGCAGCCGCAGTCTCTGGAGACACTGTCTATTTGGGGAAATTCTGTACCCTTTGTTCTCTCAAATGGCCATCTTTTGATATTGACTGGCCCTCCACTGGGTTCTTTGATGTTAACAAATTTTCTTCTGCTCAGGCCGTGATCTTCAGAAAACCAGGACACCCTGACCAGGTCCCCTATGATTCTCACCCCCCATCTGCTCCCTCTCCTTCTCCTGCCTCTCCTCCTTCTCCTGCTTCTCCTGCCTCTACTGCCACTCCTCCTTCTCTGACCACCCCTCCACCCCTTACCCCTCCCCATACATATTCAGGCCAGCCCTATAGGCCTGAGACGACCCCTGCCATCCTTCCCCTCCATGCTATGGCCCCACCAGATTCCTCTGGCTGCAGTTTTCTTGTTTATTCTCCTTTCTTAACTAGTGGTCTTTATAATTGGAAATTACAAAATCCTCCTTTCTCTGAAAAACCCCAGGCTTTAATTGGGCTCCTAGAGACTATCTTTCTTACTCACCAGCCCACCTGGGATGATGTCCAACAACTCCTGCAGGTAGGGAGTCACTCAAACTCTACTGCCAGATTCTTAGTGGGGGGGCAGTCTCCAGGCTGCTGCTAAAAAGCCAACAAATTTGTCAAAAGTCCATTGGGTTTTGCAGGGACAGACAGAGGCTCCAGCACAGTTCCTGGAGAGGCTTATGGAGTCCTACAGGGCTTACACTCCTATTGATCCTGAGGCATCAGAAAATCAACGAGCAATAAACATTGCCTTTGTGACCCAGTCTGCTCCTGATATCCATAAGAAATTGCAAAAGTTGGAAGACTTTGAAGGTAAGAGTCTCTCTGAATTGCTTGAAATTGCCCAAAAAGTCTTCAATAACTGTGAGACCCAGGAGGAACGTGAGGAATGTCACAATCGAAAACTGGCACAGGCTTTGGCTCTAAGAGAAGGGACCTCCAGAAGATATCTGCCCAGAGATCAGAACTGGCAGAGGGGACCAGGCCCTTGGGCTGGCCCCCTAAAGAGAGACTAATGTGCCTACTGTAAGGAGATGGGACATTGGATAAGGGATTGTCCTCAGAAATGTGAGAGAACTCAAAAGTTAGAAGATTGAGGGGATCAGGGCTTATCTCCCCTACTGTAGACCCATACAGGATCTGAGAGAGGTGAATAAGAGAGATATGGACATACATCCCACTGTGTCTAATCCTTACACCCTCCTGAGCTCCCTGGCCCCTGACAGGATGATTTATACCATCCTGGATTTGAAAGATGCCTTTTTCAGTATCCCCTTGGTCAAGGGGAGCCAACCCATCTTTGCCTTTGAATGGCAAGATCCTGAAGAAGTGTTCAGTAGCCAACTGACCTGGACAAGGCTTCCACAAGGGTTTAAGAACTCTCCCACCATCTTTGATGAGGCCTTGCATGAAGACCTCTAAGAGTTCTGAACTTCCCACCCCCAAGTTTCTCTTCTGCAATACATAGATGATTTGCTCCTCACCACCTCTGACCGCCCCTCTTGCCTAGAGGCTACAAAAGACTTGTTGAAGGAACTTCAATGCCTGGGGTACAAAGTGTCAGCTAAAAAGTCACAGATCTGTCAGAAGGAGGTACAGTATCTGGGGTTTCAATTGGAAAGGGGTATGCACAGGCTCTCCTCTGCAAGGAAAAAGACCGTTCTGGACATTCCCTTTCCCCGAAGTCAGAGGCAAGTCAGAGAATTCCTGGGGTCAGCTGGATATTGTCGCCTATGGATACCTGATTTTGCAGAGCTGCCAGGCCTCTATACGAGGTACCAAGGAGGGGGAACCCTCAGCATTTTCCTGGGGAGAAGAACAGCAGGCCTTTGACAGCCTAAAACAGGCCCTCACTTCTGCACCAGCCCTAGTTCTACCTGATGTCTCAAAGCCTACCTTTATGTAGATGAACGGTTTGGTGTAGCGAAGGGCGTACTTGCTCAAACTTTGGGCCCCTGGAAGAGACTGGTGGCTTACCTCTCAAAGAAATTAGACTCAGTAGCAGCTGGATGGCCAGCCTGTCTGAAGATCATAGCAGCCACTGCAGTCCTAGTTAAGGACGCTGATAAGCCACCTTGGGACAACAACTGATTGTGACCACCTCCCATGGTATTGAAGGTGTACTGAGGGCACTGCCTGATCGCTAGCTCACAAATGCAAAATTAACTCATTACCAGTCTCTCCTATTATGTGTGCCCCGCCTGACATATGCAGTGACCAGTGCCTTAAACCCTGCATCCCTGCTCCCTGAGACTGAGTCTGAGACAGCTGTGCATCACGATTGCTCTGAACTGCTGCAGCACATCCAGGGAAGCTGACCTGGTCTCACTGACATACCATGGAAGAACCCTGACTTGGTGATGTACGCAGTCGGGAGTAGTTACATAAAAGATGGAGTCAGGTATGCAGGGGTGGTAGTAGTCACCCAGGAGGACGTCCTATGGGTGGAAGCCCTGCCCAAAGGGGCCTCTGCACAAAAGGCCGAACTGATAGCCTTGATTCAGACGCTAAGACTGGGAGAGGGTAAGACTGTCAACATTTACACTGACAGTAGATATGCTTTTGCCACTATTCATGTACATGGGGCCATCTATCAAGAAAGAGGCCTCCTGACATCAGAAGGAAAGACTATCAAAAACAACGAGATCATTGATTTGTTAAGGGTCATATGGATGCCCAAAAGAGTGGCAGTCATTCACTGCCCAGGACACCAAAGGACACCTGAGGCCCGAGGAAACCAAAAGGCGGATCAAGTTGCCAAGTGTCCAAACCTGCACTTCTAGCCCTGCCAGATCCTACATTACCTGAAAAGCCTTCATACACAGAAGAGGATGACAAATATTACCAGACAATTCCAAGTGGATCTGTCTCCTCAGGATGGAGACACACTTCAGATGGCAAGGTCATCCTCCCCTGCTGCCTGGGGGAAATGCTACTTCACCAACTTCATGGGAAAAGAAAAGATCAGGTTATTATTAACCAGATGCTTCCAGTTTCCTTCAACAGCTACTATACAGGACATCACATCCAGATGTATGGCATGCCAGATGACTAATGCCTACCCAAAAAATTATAAATCCTCAGGAAAACATGAAAGAGGGACTGCCCCCGGAGTCCACTGAGAGGTAGACTTCATTGAGGTAAAGCCGGGTTTGGATATAAATATTTACTGGTTTTTGTAGACACTTTTTCAGGATGGGTAGAAGTCTTTCCCACCAAGAAGGAAACAGCAACCACAGTTGCCAAGAATTTGCTAGATGAACTCATTCCCAGGTTTGGTGTGCCCCTGGTGTTAGGATCTGACAATGGACCAGTGTTCATCTCTCAGGTAATTCAGGCCTTAGCAAAGGCCCTGGGGACAGATTGGAAACTACATTGTGCATACCATCCCCAGAGTTCAGGACAGGTAGAGAGGATGATCAGACCCTTAAAGAGACCTTGGCTAAATTAACCTTAGAATCTGGCACAGACTGGGTGACTCTCCTCCCTTTTGCCCTCCTCAGGGTTAGAAACTCCCTCTATATCCAGGGAATAACTCCTTTTGAGATTCTTTTCAGAAGACCCCCTCCCCTGGAATCCTCCAGTCTATTAGGGCATTACAGGCTGTACAGGAGAACCTCCACCCCCTGATCCGGCATGTGCACAAACTGCCTCCAGCTACTCCACATCCTTACTGACCTGAAGACATTGTCTGGATAAAGCAACATCAGAAGGAGACATTGGCCCCTCAGTGGAAAGGACCATTCACTGTGATCCTGACAACTCCCATGGCAGTGAAGGTAGACGGACTGTGCACCTGGATTCATCACTCACACATCAAGCCTGCCCAGGTTGACCAAGAAAAATGGAAGGTCCAACATCACCCAGGAGACCCCCTGAAACTTCAATTGGTAAAAGACAATTCATTTGTTTCCCCGGTGTTGCTATGACTCTGCTCCTGCTGACTCTACCCACTGGGACAGCCCCCCAAGGAGTCTACCAGCCCCAGATTTATGTCTGGAAATTATCTGATACACAGACAGGAAAGGTTATTATGGAGGTGACACCTCCTAACCCTCAGATTGCTCCCTGGTTTGAAACCGACCTATGTTCTTTATGGTCAACACTGGCTAGAGAGGCCACCTGAAAGCATGAGGCATGCCAAATGGGTGGTCATGGGGTAGCGATGGCACAGAGACTTGCTACTGGATGTAGGGCTGGGCCGGCACCATAGATGCAGAAAAAGCCTTAGGAACTGCCTTCTACGCATGCCCGGCGAACACTGGGACTGATTGTGATGAAGAGGAAGCTATTACTGTGCTTACTGGGATTGTGAGACATGGGATCCGCTTGAACGACAAGATCCATACACTAATATTCATTTGGAAAAAAATAGGTCTTGTACAGTCCCCAAGACCTGCAACCCTCTTATCATAACCCTAAAACAATGGGATGTCTTTACTATGGAACAGAAATGGGACATGGGCTGCACATGGGAATTGAGGGGTAATCAGTCCTATACTTTACCTGGGAACACCTGGTCTATAGGAGACACCCAATTGCTTGCTGCCTCCCCCTGCTCCGCTTGGTTTGCTTGCTCCTCTGGCCTAACCCCTTGTTGAAATATTGCACCTCCAATATTTCATAGGGAGACAAGAATTTTGTGTACTGGTACATGTCATGCCCCAGGTTTATTATTATGGAGGGGATGCTGGAAGACATCATATGGGTCTCTCTTGGCCTCAAAGAGCCGCAGCAGTCTCCATTTTAGTTCCCCTCCTTGTGGGAACAGGGATAGCAGGGTCCACTGCCATATGAACAGCAGCCTGGGTCACCAGCAATCGAAAATTGAGAATCTTGAGTGAACAGGTTGATAAAGATGTTAGGAGATTACATGCCACTGCCTCTTACTTAGAACAAGTAGACTCACTAGCTGAAGTAGTCTTACAAAACAGAAGGGGCCTTGATTTGCTTTTTCTCAAGGAAGATGGACTCTGCATGGCTCTGGGAGAAACATGTTGTTTTTATGCCAACCACTCAGATGTGATTAAAGACTCCCTGGCCCAAATCAGAAAGAGTCTTTTAGAACAAGAAATCAGAAAAAGTTCTCCAAACTGGTTTGAGCCCTTAGTCTCCTGGTTGCCTTGGCTTACCACCCTTATCACTGCTCTGGCCAGTCCCCTCTTAATCCTTATAGCACGGTTAACCTTTGGACCCTGTGTATCTTTAATGCTCTAATCAAGTTTGTTAGACAAAGGGTCTCTGCTGTACAACTGATGTTTATGAGGGCCTATTACAATCCCCTAGATGACACATATGAATCAATGGTTTGATTCAAAAAACTTTCCAAAACAAAAGGGGGAATGAAGGAGAGGGCCCCACAGACACTCTCCCTGTCCTCTGAGAAAGAGCTGCCCTCCGCCTGACTCTGGAAATCCTCTAGATTGTTCGAACCCTTTCCTGGTACATCTGTTTATGGTTTCTATGGAAATGGTCTGGGGCATAAGAGGAAGAATGTTCTGCCCCAGGTAAGCTAGCCAATGGCTGTACAGGTTAAGGCTCCGGAAATCAGCCCTAGATTGTTCGAACCCTTTCCTGGTACATCTGTTTATGATTTCTATAGAAATCCCCTGCTTTGTGGTTTTTGTGCTTAAAAACCCTTCGTTTCCACGGCTCTGGGTCACAGTGCAGCTCCCCAGCCTGCCTGTGTCCCCAGCCGGTTGGTCTCACTAAAGCAGTTAAGTTTTCCTGAGTCTCAGTGTCTGAGTGGTCAATTCAGGGAATTCTTTGGACACCCAACAGCCATGCCTCCAACACTTTTACAATGATTTTCTGCTCCTCAATAAGGAAAGCTTTCTTGATCCTGTCATGCACACATTCAGCACACATGGAACAACCATGGGCCTTGCTGATTTTTTTTTTTTTTTAGATACTCTCATAAGGACTTCAGATCTCATAGCATGAAACCCTGAAGTCTGTCTGAACACACACTACATTTGGATTTTGGTGCTTTTCCCACCTTCTTGGTATAAAGGTAAATGATCCTATTTCCTGGGATTTCAGACAGCCTAGGTTAGAAGCTGTGTTGTAGGAAAACCTATGGCAGTATGTCAAACACTGGACCATTCTGAGTGTTACTTTGGAAGGGATGAAAGGATGAAGGACTTTCAGAAGCTACATCTTTCCTGTGTCTCTCACCCTCATGCCAGAACTGTCACTGGGGACTTAGGATGGCTGTGAATTGTAAAGAGAACAGATCAGCTTTGTTTTGTTTTATAATTGATTTTGACAAGGACTTCCTTCATTTTCAGCTGGCCTGGAACTCACAGAGATCTGCCTGCCTCTGCCTCCTGAGTGCTGGGATTAAAGGTGTGTGCCAGTTCTCTTTTTAATTACCTGTGTACCTATGTGCCTGTGGGTATGGTCACAGAAGTACAGGTAGTCTTGGAGGCTACAGTGCTCTGGAGCTGGTTACAGGTGGTTGTAAGCTACGCATCCTGGCACTGAACTTCTGTCATGCTTTCATTAAATTCACATATTAACATTCAAACTTAAGGTCAAAAAGCCTTGCTCACAATTTGGTTCTTGGTTTGATTCTTGTCAAACAGCCTACCACAAACCATACCACTTCTGAACAGATATACCAAAGATGTAAATATATTTTAAAAATTATTTTCATTTTTTATGTGTATGAACATATTGCGTGCATATATGTAAGTTCACCATGTCATGCAATGCCCGTGGAGGTCAGAAGAGGACCTTGGATACTCTTGAATTGGAGTTACTGATGGTTGTTAGCTGCCATGTAGGTGCAGGGAACTGAACCTGGGTCCTCTGTAAGAGCAGCCAGTACTCTTAACTGCTGAGCCATCTCTCCAGTCCCATGATGTAAATACCTTTGAATCAGGGTTTCATGTAGCCCAGTTTAGGCTTGAACTCCAGTTCAAGGATGCCTTTGAACTTCTAATCCTCCTACCTCTACATCCCAAGTGGTGGGATTATAGGAATGTACTACCACACCCAGGAAATGAAGGTTGAGGATTGAACTTTGGGCCTTCTACATGCTAGGTGAGCTCCCACCAATTGAGCTACATAACCAGTTATATATTTTTAAGATTTAAAAAAATTATTTTCATTTTGGCCAGATGTGGTGGCACACACTTCGAATCTCAGCACTTGAGAGGCAGAGGCAGGCAGATCTCTGTGAGTTCAAGTCCAGCCTGGTCTACATAAAGAGTTACAGGCCAGCTGGGACTATAGGGAGACCCTGTCTCAAAAAGACCAAAAAAAATTATTTTCATTTTATGTGTACAAGTATTATGCCTGTATCTATGTAAGTGCACCTGGGCCATGCAGTGCCAGAAGACAAAAGAGGTCAACCAGTCCTCTAGAACTGGAATCACAGGTTGTTAGCTGCTATGTGGTTGATGGGATTTGAACCCAAGTCCTCTGTAAGAGGAGTCAGGGCTCTTCTTGTTGAGTCATTTCTTCAGCACTTAAGATTTTATTTTTTTATTTTAAATTAAGTATATATATGGGTGTGGGTTTGTACACATGAATGCAGTGCCCAAGGAGGCCAGAAGAGGGTGTTGGATCCTTGGGAGCTAAAGTTACCAGTAGTGACCTGCCTGATGTAGTGCTGGGAACTGATCTCAGGTCCTCTTAAGAACAGCCAGTGCTCTAAATCACTGAGTCATCTCTTTAGCTCTCCAACACAATGTTTATTTTAATTAAAATTATTTTATTTTGTATGTATGAGTGTACTGCCTGCACGTGTGTAAGTGCACCTGGAACCTGAGTTAGGAGTGGTTGGTTGTTAGCCACCACATCCGATGCTGGGAATCGAACTTGGTTGGGTCCTTTGCAAGAACAGCCAGTGCGCATAACTGCTTACCCATCTCTCCAGCCCCATTTTATTATTTTTAAATTTATGTATGCATAGAAGTGTATTGCCTGCATGTATGTAAAGTGCACTGTTGTCCTGCAATGCCGGGATCAGAAGAGGAATGGTTGGCGCCCCTGGAAACTGGATTTACAGAAGGCTGTGGTTGCTAAGAATCCAAACGAACCCAGCTCCTCTGCAAGAGCAGTGTTTTCTTCTTTCTTTTTCTTTTTTTTTTTTTTTGAGACAGGTTCTCCCCGAAGCCCCAGCTGGCCTGGAGCTCGCTGTGTAAACCAGGCTGGCCTGTAACTCACAGAAATTCACCCGCCTCTGCTGGGACTAAAGGCAATCTCTGTCTCAGCCTTCCGAGTGTTGGGAATTACAGGCGGGAGCCACCATGCTGGGCTTAAAGAGATACATTATTCAATTTTGTAAAATAGGATGTTTTCGAGAGCATCCAGGATAGCTCATAAAGTGAAGCAAATTGGAACCGGACAGGCACCAGCCAGCCTCCACTGCATCGGCACAAAGGACCGAATCAGTTCCGCCCTGCTGAGAGCCACCCGCCTCTCACCTGCGCGCATGCGCACCTCCAGTCCTATCCGAGGCCCAAGGCTCAGGCGCAATGACGTACTGCCATTCCGTTGTGCGTGCGCGATGACGCGCGGACGTACGCTCGGTGGCTCCTTGGGGAAGATGGCGGCTGTTCCTTTGAAGGAGAGGAATTGAGAGGAGGGAGAAGGGAAGGGGACCGGACAGGAGAGACACTCCGTGCCAAGAGGACGGACGCAGTCTGGCTGTTAGGAGCTCCGCCCGGCGCCCCGTGGTGAGTCGGCGGCGGCGGGGCCTGCGCGGCGGCGGGCGGCCGCGCTCCGCCATTTTCCGGCCGGCCGTTGCGTGGTTCGGGGGGACCAGAGGGCACAGGTCGCAGGAGCTGGGAGGACGGCCACCCGTGGGGCTGGCCGGGGCTGATGGAAGTCCCAGCGGAGGGGCGGTGACCAGGAGGCGGCTGCGGCGGAGCCGAAGGCCCCGAAGACGGCCGCCGACGGAAAGACCGAGGCGAGGCCGCCGAGGAGGAAAAGCGAAGTTCGGAGGAGGGAAGCGCGTTGGGATCGGAGTGGAATGGAATAGAGTGCGGCTTTCAGAGCTGCCCAGGGGCCCCGAGAAGTTCCTAGGACCCTGTGAAACAGCTGGAGATTGAGCCTGGATTCTTTAGTGGATTGAGATCCGTGTGGGGGACGGGGAGAAAGGCAGAGCCGGTTCCTTTGCACACATTACATGCCTGTCTGGTTCCTTACAAATGTCCCTTTAAGCATCAGCTTTTATTTCGAATTGCAAATTGACTTCTGGGCCCCGTAGGTGGAAAAAGTAAAGGCCTTCTGGCAACTAGGTATTTAGGCTGTTAGAAAGCATTCCTAGTGCGGCTTTTATTTCGAATTGCAAATTGACTTCTGGGCCCCGTAGGTGGAAAAAGTCCTTCTGGCAACTAGGTATTTAGGCTGTTAGAAAGCATTCCTAGTGCTCTCTCTCTCTCTCTCTCTCTCTCTCTCTCTCTCTCTCTCGTTTTTTTTTTTTTTGTTTTTTTTTTTTGTTTTTCTTTTAGACTGGTCTAGTGGTGTTGCCCAGATTGGCCTTGAATTTTGTGCCCCGGGAACACAAGCGCAGGATTTCAAGTGCGCTACCAGCCTGGGCTAGTGTTCCCCTTTTTGCTTGTTGGTTTGGTTTGGTTTGATTTTGATATTTTGAGGCCGTCTCAATGTAGCCAGGCTGGCCTAGAAACTCAATTGTGTAGCTCAGGCTAAGCTTTGAACTGAGCGGCAATCTTCCTGTCTCAGCCTCCCAAACTGCTGAGCCCCACTGCGCTTGGCTGTAGTCCAGGCTGGGCGAGGAACTTGCTATGTAGCTGAGGCTTGCCTTGTGCCTCCTGAGTGATGAGATTACAGGAGTGAGCCACACCTGCCTCGGTATTCCTGGTTTTATTTTTGTTTGATTTTTTTTAACTTAAAAATTACATATTTATTTAGCGTGCGCGCGCTTGTGTTTCGAGATCAGAGGACAATTTGTGGGAGTGATTTCGCACCCCCACCACGTGAGTCTCGAGGGTCGAACTCGGATCCTCAGGCTTGGTGCAGGTGCCTGGGGCCTTTACCCGCTGAGCCATCTTGCGGGGCCGGAATTCTTTTTTTTTAGAAAATAAGTGTTGATGCTTGGTTGTAATCCTGTGTTTGCTAGCCTTTGCTGAATAAGAAGGCGAATCTATTAGGAATTGCCTATCTACTCGGATTGGGGGTCTAGTCAGGCTTTGTGTTACTTTGTATAAAGTCTGTCAGGAATACCTTAAGCAGTTTCTAGATGGGAGGCAGTAACTTGAGGAACTTCGGAAGAGAGTTTATGAACAAAGCCACCACAACCTATAAGTACACTCGATATAATGCATTCAGTATTTTTTGCTTGTGAACGTGATGTAGATTGATCTGTTTAACTCAAACAAAGCTCTTAGTGACTGTTAAAAGAAAACACGTTAATTGTTCCCCAGGTGGCCTTTTCTCTCTTCCTAATCTTAATTGCATTTGCCACCCATTCTTTATTACTTATTAGGTACTTTTGCATTTTTAAGCGGTTTCTTGGCCCAGTAGAAGGTAAACTGCTGTATGAATTTGACTTGAATTTCTGAATTAATACTGTTTACTAGAAACGTAGGGAAAATTTTGATTCCCTGCCCCATACTCCTGGGATGAGTTTTGGTAGAAAGATGGTTTCTTACATCATGGTGTTAGGGGGAAAAATAAATCGTTATTTTTGAAGTTCATAGTTGACATTCTGTTCTTTGGTTGAATATACTATAAATGACGATATACTTATATATTATATATACTATAAATATCAATAGTTTTGCCATCACACTTTTATCTTGACCTAAGCCTTTAATCATTTTTACTAACCTCGTAAGGTGCTTTATTCAGAGGTCTCTTGGCTAAGTAGCAAAAAGTTCATAGACTTTTTACATCACTTTTTGTTTGGTTTTTTAAAAATCAGTCTTTTTTTAAACACTTTTTTAAAAAAAAATTTTCATTTTATGTGTATGTGTGTGTTGCCTGCATGTAGGTCAGGGCCCACCGAGGTCAGAAGAGGTTGGCGGATCCCCTGGGACTGGAGTTACAGACAGTTGTTAGCTGCCATGTGGGTGCTGGGATTCGAACCTGGGTCTTCTGCAAGAACAACCAGTGTTCTTAACCGCTGAGCCATCTCTCCAGCCCCTTACTCATTAAAAAAAAATA
>NW_008358662.1:299207-305031 GCF_000622305.1 Nannospalax galili | reverse complement strand
TTTTTTTTTTTTTTTTTAAATGTTATTTGATTATTTCAAAGATCAAACTTGTATTTCAGAATAAAAAAGCGAGGCTATGGTAAATTTTTTTTGTTGTTGTTGTTGTTTTGGTATTTTTGAGACAGGGTCTTTCTGTAGCCCCAGCTGGTCTGGAACTCACTATGTAGACCAGATTGGTCTCAAACTCACAAAGATCCACCTGCCTCTGCCTCCCAAGTGCTGGGATTAAAGGTGTGTGCCACCATGCCCTGCATGTTACCATAAAGTTTTATTTTATATTTTAGTTATTTGAAACAGACTCTTCTTGCATCCCCAGCTGGCCTGGAACTTGATAAATATGTAGATCAGGCTGGTGTCAGTCTCACAGAGATCTGCCTGCCTCTTCCTCCTGAATGCTGGGATTAGAGGCATGCACCAACACACTGGAACGTTTCATTAATTTCAACAAAGATTTTAGTGAAAGTTTTTTTAAAATTTTCGAATGCATGCTGGGCGTGGTGGCACATGCCTTTCTTTGATCCCAGCATTCCTGAGGCAGAGGCAGATGGATCTCTGTGAGTTCCAGGCCAGCCTGGTCTACACAGTAGTTTTGGACCAGCTGGGGCTACAGGAGACCTTGTCTCAAAAACCCCCCCCCCCCCCACAAAAGAATGCATTTAGGTAGTCCTTTTTAAGTTGGTTAGCGTAGATTTGGTGTTTCACAAGTACTTTTAGGTAATTTCTTGGAGCCCTCATATGGAAATGTTCACTATCAATATTTTTTTAATTAAAATTTTTTTACATTTTGTGTGTGTGTGTGTGTGTGTGTGTGTGTGTTGAGCTCATCATGGTATTAGTGTGGAGCTCAAAGGACAGGTTTCAGGGAGCCCCGTTCTCTCCTACTATGTGGGTCCCAGGGTTTGCACTCTGGTTGTCAGACTTGGCAGTCATGCCTTTACTGGATGGAGCTGTTTCACCAGCCTCTGACCAGTTTTAATACTTTAAAAGTATTTTGCCTTTGTTGTTAGTTGCAAGTTAAGCTTAAAATTTCTGCTTGAACAGAAGGTTTCCTTAGTGATATCTCTCCCATTGCAAACCATTTATACTAATCTCAGTTACAGAAACTTTTCAGCATTCTAGAGAATCTGACCTTTTCTGGACTGAAAGCATTTTAATAATTTTCTGGTAGAGAACTATCATAAAATGTGTGTTGTACTTTATTTCCATACTTCGAGTGCTTATAAATCCCAGAGCTGAGGGCGGGGGGCGGTGTATTAGAAAGAGAATCATGGGGCTCAGTAGTAGATGACCTAGGTTTAAAAGCTAGGTTTACCACCACACAAACTTTTATGGGTAGGAGGAATATGTTGAGGATTCAAGTCAGGGCCTTACCTATGATAAGTGTGTGCTCTACCACTACCACTGTACTGTGCTTCCAACTTTAAATAGTTAATTTTTTAATTTTATGTGTGTGAATGTTTTGCTTGCATGTATGTAAGTGCCTGTACTGTGCAGTGCCCCAGGAGGCACTGGATTCCTGGAACTGGAGTTGCAGACAGTTGTTAGCTGTCTTCTGCAAGAACAACCAGTGCTTTTAACCATTGAATCATCTCTGTAGCCCCCTACTTCTAGCTTTAAATTAACTTTTTTTGTATTTGGTCGGTTAAACTCTCTGAACTTCAGTTTCCTTATACATAGAAATGTTAATTGTGGCCCACACCTTTAATCCTAGTAGAGGCAGATGGATCTCTTTCAGTTCCAGGCCATCGAGGGCTATTGAGTGAGAGCCTGTCTCAAAAGAAAGAAAAGTTAATTGTAATACTTAAACCTCAGAGATAAATACCTAAGTATATGTAGTGCACATTTCAATAAATTTTCTTACCGTGACTGAATTTAATAAAATAATTTTTGCTGCTTTTCCTTTATCCTTTTCTCTTTTTTGATTAATTTTATTTTTATGTGTCTATATATGTGAGACACGTACATCTAGGTGCCCATGAAGGTCAGATTCCTTGGTGCTGATTCAGATTCCATGAAGGTTGGATTCCTTGGAGCTGGAGCTATAAGCAGTTGTGAGCCACCCAATCTGGGTGCTGGGAACTGAACCCAGGTCCTTTGTAGAAGCAACCAGTGCTCTTAACTGCTGAGACACCTCTCCAGCCCCAAGATTTGATGAAAAAAATATTTTTAAAAAATTTGTTTGTGGGGCTGGAGAGATGGCTCAGCAGTTAAAGAGCAGTGACTGCTCTTGCAGAGGACAGGGATTTGATTCCCAGCACCCGCATGGTGGCTAAGAACCGTCCTTAATTCCAGGGGAATCTGATGCCCTCTTTTGACCTCCATGGGCATTGCACGACTTACACACATGCAGGCGTTACACTCATATACATAAAAATAATAAAATATTTTTAAAAATTTGTTTATTGTTTTTATGTGTATAAATGTTTTGCCTGCATGTTCCATGCAGTGTCTGTAGAGACCAGAAGAGGGCTTTTGAGCTCTAGGAACAGGAGCCAGAGATTGGCTTTAGCCATTATGTCAGTGCTAGGAACTAATCCTGGATTCTCTGCAACAGCAGCCAGTGCTCTTGACCACTGAGCCATCTCTCCAGCCCCAATATTTGAATTTTTTATTTATGTATTTGTGTGTTTGTGCATATGTGCATGAGGGTACCTGTAGAGACCAAAAGAGGGTCTTGAATCCCCTGTTGCTGAAGTGACATGTAATTGTGAGCTGTTCAGCGTTGATTTTGGAACTCTAGTCTTCTGGAAGAAAAGCTGAACACTCTTGACCGTTGAGCCATCTCTCCAGCAGCCTCCCGCCCCCCATTTTTTTTTCTTTAGACAGTGTCTCTCTGTGTAACTCTGGTTGGCCTGCAACTCACTATGTAGACCAGACTGGCTTAGAACTCACAGAGATCCACCCGCCTCTGCCTCCTGAGTGCTGGAATTAAAGGTGTGTGCCACCAAGTCCAGCCTTTTCATTATTATTTTTTTTGAAATAAGGTCTTACTGTGTAGCTCCAGCTGGCCTGGAATTTCTGTCTCCTGTATGCTAAGATTACAAAATTACAGGTGTGTGCTGCCCCATCATATCTGACGAACTTAATGTCCTCTCTCTTGCTGTCCCATTTATTATAATACTCTCTCCTTATTTCTCCCTGTCTCTTTCTTTGCCCTTTCCCTCCTTGTTCCCCCACTATATATACATATATATATATGTATATATATATATATATGGTCTGTGTGTGCAGGTGTGTACACACTTGCCCACAGGCCAAAAGAGGGAGTCAAGTTCCCAAGAACTAGAGTTATAGTTGCTCGTGAGCTGCCTGGGTGCTGGAAACTGAACTCTAGTCTGCTGGAAGAGCAGCAAGTTCTTGTCACTGCTGAGGCATCTCTCCAGCCCTAAGTAAAATACTTTCAAGGAGTAATGTTCTGGTTTCCCTTTATATATGGGAATTCTAGGAACTTTCTAATTTATTTAATCTTCTCTAGGAAAAAGTTTTAATTAAAAAAACTTACTGGATAGCAACATAGTAATTCCATTTTATATAAAAAATGAAGGAAGCTTAATATTTTTTCAGGTTTTTTTTGGTCTTTTGGAGACAGGGTCTTCCTGTAGCCCCAGCTGTCCTGGAACTCATTATGTAGACCAGGCTGGCCTCGAACTCACAGAGATCTGTCTGCCTCTCTCCCCGAGTGCTGGCATTAAAGGTGTGTGCCACCACGCTCGGCTTTTTTCAGGTTTTTAAAAAAAAATTATTTTTATTTTATGTGTATGAGTGTATTGCCTGCATGTATGTGAGTGCACCCGTGTCGTGCAGTGCCGCTGAGGTCAGAAGAGGGCTCTGGATTCCCCTGGAACTGGAGTTAAGGACGGTTTGTAGCCGCCATGTGGGTGCTGGTGATCGAACCCGGGTCCTCTGCAAGAGCAGTCAGTGCTCTCAACTGCTGAGCCATCTCTCCGTCCCCAAAACTTACTATTTTTGAGACAGGATCTCACTGTGGAGACCTGACTGTGACCTCCAACTTGATTGAATTCCTCCTGCTTTAGCCTCCAAGTGTTGATTATAGATCTTTGCCATTTTGCCTGTGTGGCTTTCAGCATTATGTGCTAAGAGAATTATTTTTCTTTTGAGAAAGGGTCTTACTATGTAGCTCAGACTAGCTTTGAACTCTGTGTAGACCAAACTGACCTCAAACTTGCAATGATCCTCTTGTCTTGGCCTCCCCACCTCTGGGATTGCAGGTGTGTGCCACCACCAAATCTTGATATTTTCTAATTATATGTTTAAACATATCTAATTAATTTCATTATTCCTTTTATTTCCTATGAACTGGAAATTAGACCCAAGGAAGTTTTATTAAATTTGGGTCAAATGTTCTTTTTTGTTGTTTTTGTTTTTGGTCTTTTTTGAGACAGGGTCTCCCTGTAGTAACAGCTGTCCTGGATTCGATATAGAGACCAGGCTGGGCTTGAACTCTGCCTCTTGAGTTCAGGGACTAGCCCAGCTGGCTTGGAACTCCTGTGTACACCAGGCTGGCCTTGAACTCACAGAGAGCCACTTGCCTCTGCCTCCTGGGATTAAAGGTGTGCACCACCATGCCCGAAAGGTCATATGTTCTTGTTAGAAAAACTTTATAGGTGAGAATTAGATTCTCAGCACCCACACGGCAGCTAACAACCGTCTGTAACTCCAGTTCTAGGGGAATCCAACACTGCCTTCTGACCTCCTTGGCATTTCACAATATGGGTGCACTTACACATATGCAGGCAGTACATTCACAAACATAAAATAAAAATAATAAAATATTTTTTAAAACTTCGTAGATGGGGCTGGGTGTGGTGGCGCATGCCTTCAATCCCAGCACTCGGGAGGCTGAGGCAGGTGGATCTCAGTGAGTTCAAGGCCAGCCTGGTCTACATAGTGAGTTCCAGGACAGCTGGGGCTACAGGGAGACTGTTTCAAAAAGACCAAAAAAAAAAAACCCAAAAACCAAAAACAAAAACCAAACTTCATGGGTGGAACCCGGGCATGGTGGTGCACATCTTCAGTCCCAGCACCCAAGAGACAGAAGCAGGCAGATCCCTGTGAGATGATGCCAGCTGGGGGGCTACAGGGAGCCCCTGTGTCAAAAAGACTAAAACCAACAAAACTTCGTAGGTGATGGTATGTGATTAATATCAAATTATATCAAGAGGGACAGAATGTCTAGTTCTGTCCTTTAGTAAGATGATGGTAACTGCAGGTACTAGTTTATCAAGTATTTACAATGCAGACTTATTTAGTGTGGTGTCTACCCAGAATTCATTGAAAAGGCCCAATGATATTTTGTTGGTGATAACTTTGGCATCCTATTGTGTTTTGTTTCTCAAATTTTTTTTACCTAATGGTTGATATTGATTGAAACATTATTTCATTGGGGATTTTCTAATTTAAAAAAATTATTAGCTATTTTCTGTTTTAAAAAATGCTCTGGTGGGGGCTGGAGAGATGGCTCAGCAGTACATTGGTTGTTGCAGAAGACCCGGGTTTGAATCCCAGCACCCACATGCAGCTAACAACTGTCCTTAACTCCAGTCCCATGGTATCCGGCAGCCTCTTCTGACCTTCCTGGGCATTGCACGACACAGGTGCACTTACCTACATGCAGGCAATACATACATACACATAAAACGATAAATAAAATAAAAATGCTCTGGAGACTGAGGGTGAAATTCAGTGGTAGAGTGCTTGCTTAGCTTTATGAGCCCTTAGCACTTAAGAAACTTAATGCCGTGAAAGGGAGGAATTTTTTGTGGGTTTTTCTTTTTTTTAAATTATTTTAAATTTTAATAAATAT
>NW_008358662.1:289724-298997 GCF_000622305.1 Nannospalax galili | reverse complement strand
TCAGCAGTTAAGAACACTGGTTGTTCTTGCAGAAGACCTGGGTTCGAATCCCAGCACCCACATGGCAGCTAACAACTGTCCATAACTCCAGTCCCAGGGGATCCTGCAGCCTCTTCTGTCCTCTGCAGGCATTGCATGACACGGGTGCACTTATCTACGTGCAGGCAATATACGCATACACATAAAATTAAAAAAAAATTTTAAGACTTCAAAAATTTTATTTTTATTTTATGTTGTATGTATGTTTTGTCTGCATGCATATAATTGCATTGTGTGTTTGAAATACCCTCAGAGGTCAGAAGAGGGTGTGAGATTCCCCTGGAAGAAGAGCCAGTGCTCTTAACTACTGGGCCATCATCTCTCTAACCCCATCCTTTTTATTTTTTGTGACAAAGTCTTTGTGTATTCTAGGCTGGCCTCAAACTTGCTGTGTAGTTGAGGTTATCCTTGAACTTCTAATCTTGAACTTCTAAAGGTGTGCACCATCACTCCCAGTTCCTTAAATTTTTTTTGTAGGCTGCTCACATGACTCCATTAAATTATTATATGATTTTTCCTCCTGAAATTTATACATATAAAGGAACATCTGGAGACAACTTTTTTTTTTTTTTTGTCTTTTTGAGACAGGGTCTCCTTGTAGCCCCAGCTGTCCTGGAACTCACTATGTAGACCAGGCTGTCCTCGAACTCAAAAAGATCCGCCTGCCTCTGCCTCCCAAATTCTGGGATTAAAGGCATGCACCTCCATGCCTGGCCGGTAATGGTTTTTATTTTTAAGATTTTCCTTAATGCATATGAGTGTTTGCCTGTTTACCACGTTCATGCCACACCAATGGAGACCAAAAGTGGTGGTCAGATTCCCTAGAACTGGAGTTAAAGACAGTTGTGAGAGGCACGTGGGTGCTGGGAACTGTACCCAGGTCTTTTGCAAGAGCAGCAAGTACTTTTAACCACCAAGCCTCTCTCTAGCTACAGTTAGAATAATGACTTAATTTTTTGCCATTTAGCAAGCATTTTCTGAATGTTTGTATATATTTGCTTCTGTTTTGCTTTTGTTTTTGTTTGGGTTTTGGTTTTAGTTTAAAACACTTTTTTTTTTTTTGCTTTATTTATTTTTATTTTGTGTGTAAGAGTATTAATGCCTGCAGAGGTCAGAAGAGGGTGTCAGATCCCCTGGAACCGGAATTATGATTGTTAGCTGCCATGTGGGTGCTGCGATTTGAATTCTGCAAGAACAGCCAGTGCTCTTAATCATTGAGCCATCTCTCCAGACCCTGGTTTTAGTTTTTTTTTTTTTTTTGGTCTTTTTGTTCCAGCTATCCTGGAACTCATATGTAGACCAAGCTGGCCTCGGACTCATAGAGCTCTGCCTGCCTCTGCTTCCCGAGTGCTGGGATTAAAGGTGTGCCCTATCACGCCTGGTCCTGGGTTTTAGTTTTTTGAGACAGTGTTAGACCAGGCTAACCTCAAACTCCCAGAGATCACCTGCTTTTGCCTCCCCAGTGCTAGGATTAAAGGTGTACACCACTATACCAGGCCTATCCTTGACTGTTTAATAAAAGATTATAAATTACAGTCATTCTATGTTTTGGAAATTTTAAGTATTGTGGGATACCCTGCTCCTTCATCTTAGAGATGTGGGAAACAAAGACCCAGACAAAGCAGGGAATCACCAGAGCTTAAAATAGAGTCCTCTGTTTCCTAGTTTGCCTTTCTCTCCACTTGAGCAATGTTAAGCAATGTTTCCACTTCCCAGTGCTTGGGGATGGAAGAGTAGTGAAAGTGGTACAGTATGTTCTGTATCTTGAACTTTCTTTTTTCCACTTTGAAATTGAATTTAATTCTAACATGTGACTTAAAGGGGGAGTCTACTACTGAAGATTTTTATTCATTTATTTGTATATATGTGTTTTATTTATTTATTTTGTTATTTTGTTTCTTGTTTTTGGTCTTTTTGAGACAGGGTCTCCCTATAGCCCCAGCTGTCCTGGAACTCACTACGTAGACTAGGTTGGCCTTGAACTCACAGAGATACACCTGCCTCTGCCTCCCAAGTGCTGGGACTACAGGTCTGCGCCACCACGCCTGGCTTTTATTATATTTTTAATTTTATGTGTATGAATGTTTTGCCTGCATGTATGGAAGTGCACCCCTGTCATGAAATGAATGCCTTTGGAGGACAGAAGAGGGCATTGGATCCCCTGGAACTGGAGCTACAGACAGTTGTTAACCGCCATGTGGGTGCTAGAATTTGAACCTGGGTCCTCTGCAGGAGCAGCCAGTGCTCTTAATTGCTAAGCCATCTCTTCAACCCCTTGTATATGTGTTTGAAAGAATGTGTTTCATGTTGAGGTCAAAGGACAACTTTTGGGAGTTGGTTATCTTTTCTACTGTGTTGGTTCTAAGGATTGAACCCAGGTTGTCAGGGTCATCTGCAAGTGCCCTTACCTGTTGAGCCATCTCTCTGGCCCTGCTGAAGAGGAAGTACAGGGTTAGATTCCTAAAAGCATTTGGTGACATTTGGTCAGCTAGTTGGTTTTGCCAACTGACTTTATGCATTTTCTTGTTTAAAGGATCCTTCCCCCCCAATTATTGTTGATTCATTAAAATTGAACTAAAAGTGCTAATCATAATGGCACCTGCCTGACCAAGCTTATTTAACATTACATTTTTCCCATTAAGGCACATCACAGCCTTTTTGCTGTTGGTAGTACTAGATAGCACAAATACCATCAGTTCTATTTGATTTTTTTTTTGGTCTTTTTGAGACAGGGTCTCTCTGTAGCCCCAGCTGTCCTGGAACTCACTGTGTAGACCAGGCTGGCCTTGAACTCACAGAGATCCGCCTGCCTCTGCCTCCCCAGTGCTGGGACTAAAAGCATGCACCACCACACCTGGCTAAGTATTTTATGTATTATTTTTATTTTATGTGTGTGTATTGTCTGCATATAGGTAAGTACACTGTGTCATGCAATGCCGGTGGAGGACAGAAGAGGCTGTCAGATCCCCTGGGTACTGGAGTTGCAGTTGTTACCTTCCATGTGGGTGCTGGGATGCAAACCTGGGTCTTCTGCAAAAACTGCCAGTGTTCTTAACCGTTGAGCCATCTCTCCAGCCCCTCTATTTGATTTTAGTAGAATATAGTTGAGAACAGTTCAGGTGTCCAATAAAGGAATATTAAATAGTGAAATACTTAGGGTTATTTAGAAGGGATTGGAAACATTTACAAAGATTTTTAAAAAATGGAAAACTGGGGCTGGAGAGATGGCTCAGCGGTTAAGAGCACTGACTGCTCTTGCAGAGGACCCGGGTTCAATTCCCAGTTCTCACATGGTGGCTACGAACCGTCCTTAACTCCAGTTCCAGGGGAATCCGAAGCCCCCTTCTGACCTCTGTGGCATTGCGCGACACAGGTGCACTCACATACATGCAGGCAGTACACTCATACACATAAAATAAAAATAATAAATAAAATATTTAGAAAACCATGGAAAACTAAAATTGTAAGGAATGGAGAGTAAAATTTATACACACAGTGTACAGTTGCATATGCAATTGGCTCCTGGTGGTACATTTTATTTTTTTATCTTCTATTTTGAAGCTCGAGGACAATTTTATTAAGAGTTTAAAAGAAAAACCCTTAGGCAGGCAAGCTGTAAATCAACAAGCAGCTGCCCAGAGGAAGAGAATGAGGTGAGAAAAAGCCATGCCATTTGAGTTAAGATAGCAGGGAAGTCAGCTTGCCATCTTTCTTGCCAGGAATGAGGCTTTAGAGAAAGTAAGGAAGCCAAAGCATTAGGGAAAGCCTGCTTAGAACAGAGATAAAAAGAAGAAAAATTTTATGTTTAATAACTCAGAAAAGCCAGTGAATTTAGGAAGCTGCATGGCTGAGGCCTGGTAAGTGAAATGCTATGAAATTCTGTGAAATTCTCATGAAAGGACTAACTTCTGCCTATCTCTTTAGCATTGCTTAAAGTGGGCCCATCTTCCTAGGGGTGGTCTCTCCTTCCTGTGGGATGGTCAATTAGTGAGGCTTTGGACCCACCCATCTGGATTGTTAGGTCTCCATGCTGGTCATAGATTTCATTGTCTTGACCAGAAGGAACTAGTTTTCCCTTAACAGGCCTTTACTGCCGGTCATTCTCCATCTCCGAAAATCGTTTAGATGGGCTCAAATTGGGGAATAGAGTAAAACCCCTTCTTGAGCTTTTAGAATTAGGGGTACCCTTGTTAACCATGACAATGGCAATAAGTATTTTTATCTGCTCCTGGTTTCTTCTTAGTGTTTGATTTCTCAGCCTTTTCTTCTATCTGGCAAGATGGGAAAACTTTTTTATTAATTTACATTTAAAAAAATAAAAAAAAATATTTTGGGGGGCTGGAGAGAGCACTGACTGCTCTTGGAGAGGACCCGGGTTCGATTCCCAGCTCCCACATGGTGGCTACAAACCGTCCTTAACTCCAGTTCCAGGGGAATCCGAAGCCCTCTTCTGAGCTCGGCGGCATTGCATGACACGGGTGCACTCACATACATGTAAGCCATACACTCATACACATAAAATAAAAATAATATTTTTAAAAATTTATTTTTTATTGTTTTATGTGTAAGTGTACCCATGTCATGCTTAAAATTTTCTTTTTATTTATTTTTGTATTTTATGTATATGAGTGTTTTGCCTTCATGTATGTAACTGTACCACGTGCATGTAGTGCATGTATGTAACTATACCATGTGCATGTAGTGTGTGCATGTAACTGTACCACATGCATGTAGTGCATACAGACCTGCAGAGGCCAGAAAAGGGTGTCAGACCCCTGCAATTGGAGTTATGAACATTAGCTGCCATGTGGGTATTGGGAGCCAAAGCTAAGTTCTCTGCAAGAGCAGCCAGTGCTCTTAAACCTGAACTATCTCTCTAGCCTCTCAGAGGACAACTTTTAAGAGTTGGTTCTCTTCTTACACTTTTATGTGGGTTCCAAAGATCAAACTCGGGTTGTCAAACCAGATATAGTAGCATACAACTTTAATGCCAGCATTCAAGAGGTGGGGCAAGTCAAACTCTGTGAGTTATTAGGATTAGCCTGTTGTATATACGAAGTTCTAGGCCAGCCAGGGCTATAGTGAGACCCTGTCTCAAAAAAGCCTCCTAAAACCAACAAAAAACCTTGGCTTTTGTGGCAAGTGCCTTTACATTCTGAGCCATCTCCTTGACCCTAAATTGTGTGGTCCCTCCCTCCCTCGTTTTTTTTTTAATTATTTTTATTTTATGTGTATGAGTGTATTGCCTGCATGTATTTGAGTGCACCCGTGTCCTGCAATGCCTCGGAGGTCAGAAGAGGGCTTTCCCCTGGAACTGGAATTAAGGATGGTTCGTAGCCACCATGTGGGTGCTGGGAATCAAACCTGGGTCCTCTGCAAGCGCAGTCAGTGCTCTTGACCACTGGGCTGTCACTCCAGCCCCCCTCCCTTGTTTTTATGAGGTAGGGTCTCCCTATGGCTCCAGCTGGCCTGGAACTCCCTTTGTAGACCAGGCTGGTCTCAATCTCAAAGAGATCTGCCTGCCTTTGCTGCTCTGCCTCTCGGCCTCCAGATTATTGAGATTAAAGGTGAGCACCTGGGCCTAGCTCTTAAATTAAAATTAGAATTTTTATGTACAAAATCATTTTGTACATAAATTAAAGCTCTTAAAATTAGAATTTTTATGTACAAAATCATTTTATTGTTTTGGAGGATAATAGAGATGCAGGATATAAAATTCAAAAAGTGCAGGCTAAATCCTTCTCAGCCTTTCATATCTTTTTTTAAAAATACATATTTTACTTATTTTTATGTGCACGAGTATGTTGCCTGCATGTATGTGAGTGCACCCGTGTTGTGCAATGCCTGTGGAGGACAGAAGAGGCTGTTGGATCCACTGGAACTGGAGTTACGGATAGTTGTTAGCTGCCATGTGGGTGCTGGGATTTGAACCCGGGTCTTCTCCAAGAACAGCCAGTGTTCTTAACTGCTGACCCATTGCTCCTGCTCCTGTTATTTTATTTTTATTTTTACTTGGTTATGCCAATGTAGTCTGGATGCTTGGAACTTAAAGTGCTCCTGCTTCAGCCACCCAAGTGCTGGGATTACAGCACCAGGTCCAACTCATCATTAGCTTTTTTGTCCCTGTAGCCCCAACTGGCCTGATCCTCTTGCCTCTGCCTCCCCAGTGCTGGCATTAAAGGCATGGGCCACCACGCCTGGTCCAGCTTTTTGATTTTAAATGCTTAAAAAGATTAAATATCTTTTTTTGGTGTGTGTTTTTGAGACAGGGTGTCCCTGTAACCCCAGCTAGCCTGGAACTTACTGTGTAGACCAGGCTGGCCTCCACCTTACAGAGATCCACCAGCCTCTGCCTCCCAAGTAGGTTCTGGGAACCCATCCTGGGTCCTCTGCAAGAGCAACCAGTGCCCTTAACCCTGAGCCATATCTCCAGCCTCTTTTAAAATTTTATTCTTTGTGTGACTGTGTAGGGACTGGTGTGTGTGCATGGAGGCCAGAGGTCAGTGTTGGGTGTCTTCCTCTATCACTGTCTACCTTCTTTTTTTTTTTTTTTTAATATTTTTTTATATTTTATTTGTTATTTTTATTTTATATATATGAGTATATTGCCTGCGTGTATGTCAGTGCACCCATGTCCTGCAGTGCCGCGGAAGTCAGAAGAGGGCTTCAGATTTCCCTGGAACTGGAGTTAAGGACAGTTTGTAGCCACCATGTGGGTACTGGGAATTGAACCTCGGTCCTATGCAAAAGCAATCAGTTCTCTTAACTGCTGAGCCATCTCTCCAGCCCCTCATTCTTATTTTTAAAATTTATTTTTATTTTTGTGTACAAGTGTTTGGTCTGAATGTATGGAAATGTACCATGTGTATGCAATGCTCGCAGAGGCCAGAAGAGAGAATCAGATTCCCTGGAAATGCACTTACAGACAGTTATTAGCTGTCATGTGGGTGCTGGGAATTGAACCCAGGTCCTCTGCAAGAGCAGTCAGTACCCTTAACTGCTGAGCCATTTCTCCAGCCTTCTTATTTTTGAGATATCTCATTATGTAGACCTGGTGGTACTGGCTATGTTGACCAGGCCACAGAGAACTGCTTACCTCTGCCTTCTAAGTGCTTGGAACAAAAGCGGGTGCCACTCTGCCTAGCTTTATGTCTTTCTACCTTCCCACCATTGGGATATATTCTACTGCCTCCAACTCTTTTTTAAATTTATATTTATTTAATGTGCATGTGGTCATGTGTGTACCTCAGTGTTCATCTGGAGGTAGGGGACAACTTTAGGAAGTTGGTTCTCTCCTTCCACCATGTGTGCTGCAGATCAAAACTCGGGCAGTCAGTCTCGGTGGCAAGAGCATTACCTGCTGAGCTGCCCTGGTCCCAAGTCTAGCCCTTTTTCTTTGTTTTTTCAGACAGGGTCTGCCTGTAGTCCCAGCTGGCCTGGAACTTACTATGTAGAGCTTTGATCTGAGATCTGCCTGTCTCTGCCTCCTGGGTGCTGGGATTAAAGACATATTCCTCCATGCCTCGCTTGGGGCTGAGCTTTGAAGGACAGTTTTGGACTCACCTTTTTTTATAGTGGTATTTCCAGTTATACCCACTGTGATGTGGAGCTGTTCAGAGTTCCTCAGGGACTCAAATCCTTACTCCTGTGGCCAGAACTGGTGCGATCCTCTGAACCCTGGGTGGTCTTGGGCAAGTTTTATGTGTGGTGTGTGGCACTGTGGAACCATCCACCACCATAATAACCACAGTGTATCAGGCTGGCACAAATTCCTCTCCACTGTGGGCAGCATATAAGCTCCTCCCTGCAGGGTACCCTGGACTAACAGTACTCCTCAGCTCTCTACTTCTGAGTGGGTTAGTCTGAGTACATGAGGTTGCTGAGTGCCCTTCCTGGGTGTCCACGGCAGGGTGTGTGTGTGGGCACGTCCTGTGAACCCCTGTAGTCCCAGCTGGCCTGGAACTTACTATGTAGACCAGGCTGGCCTTGAACTCACAAAGATCTGCCTGCCTCTACTTCGCCTTGGGAGTGCTGGGATTAAAGGTGTGTGCCATCAGGCCTGACTCCAAGCCTAGTCTTTTTATGCTGGTGGCTGTGGTTCTGAACTCAGGTCCTCAGGCTTGTGTAGCATGTACTTTACTCACTGAGCCATCTCTCTAGATAGCCCCAGGATCAACTCTTTTGAGTACTTTTTTTCCTTCTCTTCTTCCCTTTGTTTCTTAAAAATGTTTTATTATTTTTATTTTATGTGTGTGAATGGATTGCCTGCATGTATATAAGTGCAATCCAGGGTGTCAGATTCCCCTGGAACTGGAGTTATGGTTGGTTGTTAGCCGCCATGTGGATGCTGGGAATCAAACCCTGGTCCTCTGCAAGAGCAATCAGTGCTCTTAACTGCTGAGTCATCTCTCCAGCCCCTCTTTTGTGTCTTTTTAGACAGAATCAGTATATAACCCAGTCTGGCCTTGAACTCATCATCTTCCTGCCTATGCCTCCTGCATGCTGGGATTATGATATGAACTACCACATCTGAATTGGTTATGTTATGTTCTAAAATAATGTTATAGATTAAGGTGTGCCTTCCTAAAATTCGTATGTTGGAGACCTAGCTCTTAACTGTGGAAGTACTTGAAGATAAGACCTTTCAGAAATAATTTAGATGCTGTTCCACAGGAGAGGACTAGCATCCTTGCTGAGAGAAACACCAGACAGCTTACTGTTTTCTTTTCAAGCTAGGGTGAGAGTCTCCTTGACTACACTGGCACTCTCCTGCATTCCAGTCCTTCAAAACTGAGAAAACACATTTCTGTTATTTATGACAGTCAGTCTGCTAGGGTGGAGATAACATATATTTCAAGCTACCATTAAAAATACAGCATATAGGGGGCCTGGAGCAATGGCTTAGCAGTTAAGAACACTGGTTGTTCTTTCAGAAGACCTGGGTTCAAATCCCAGCACCCACATGTAGCTAACAACTGTCTGTAACTCCAGTTCCAGGGGATCTGACAGCCTCTTCTGACCTCCTCGGGCATTGCATGAGTGCACTTACCTACATGCAGGCAATACCTGCATACATATAAAAAATAATAAAATAAAAATACAGCATATAGGCCAGGCATGGTGGTGCTCACCTTTAATCCCAGTACTCCAAGGGAGAGGCAGGTGGATCTCTGAATTCAAGGTCTACATAATGAGTTCTAAGCTAGCTGGGGCTGTAGGATGACTCTGTCTCAA
>NW_008358662.1:281207-288684 GCF_000622305.1 Nannospalax galili | reverse complement strand
ACCCCAGGAGTGGGGGGGAAGGGGGAGGTGGAGCTCTGTGAGTTCAAGGCCAGCCTGGTCTACATAGTGAGTGCCAGACAGCTGGGGCTACAGGGAGACCCTGTCTCAAAAGGACCAAAAAAAAAAAAAAAAAGCATATATAGCATATCTGAAGATATGCTATATATTAAGTGGGAAGTAGTAGTGCATTTTTGCTGTTTATATAATCCTTTTGGAATAGAATTATAGTCATGATGGAGGACAAATTCTGAGAAATATGTTATTTAAAAATTTTTTTTTTATGTAGTGGGGGCAGAGTCTCGCTATTATATGTAGGTCAGGATGGTAACTCTTGACAGTCCTACTACTTCTGCCTCCTGAGTACTGAGATTAAAGTTGTGCACTGTCAGGGCTGGAGAGATAGATGGCTCAGTAGTTAAGACTGCATAGTGAGTGCTCTTCAGAGGACCTGAGTTTAATGCCTAGGACCTACGTTGGGTGGCTCACAACTTCTGTAACTCCAGCTTCAGGGGATCCAACACCTTTGAGGGTACTTGCACTTGTGTAAAAAAATTCTTTTTATTTATTTTTTTTGTAAAATTAAAAAAAATTTATTATTTTTATGTGTATGCATGTATTGCCTGCATGTAGGTAAGTGCACCCATGTCGTGCAATGCCCGTGGAAGACAGAAGAGGCTGTCGGATCCCCTGGAACTGGAGTTATGGACAGTTGTTAGCTGCCATGTCGGTTCTGGGATTCAAACCCGGGTCTTCTGCAAGAACAGTCAGTGTTCTTAACTGCTGAGCCACCTCTCAAGATTTGGGGGCTGAAGCTATGGCTCAGCAGTTAAGAGCACTGGCTGCTTTTGCAGAGCACTGCAGTTCAGTTCCCAGAACTTCCATGGCGGCTAACAGCTATTGGGACCTCCAGTTCCAGGAGATCTAATGCCCTCTTCTGGCCTCCACTGACATTGCATGGCACGAGTGTGTTTACCTACATGCAGGCAAAGCACTCACATAAAATATAAACATATATTTTAAAAGATATGCACTACTATACCTAGCCTCTTTTGATTTTTTCTTTTATTTTTTGGAGATTGTTTCCCTAGGTAGTCTAGACTGGCTTCAAACTTGGAACAGCCTCTGCACCACCACACATTACTCAGGTGATTTTTGTCATTGAACGAACACCAGAGTTTGCTTGCTCACCTACCTCCATGACATAGATCAGTCAGTCAGTCAGTCAGTCAGTCAGTCAGTCAGTCAGTCAGTCTGTCTGTCTGCATGGCTTCTCAATGTAGTCAAGAGACTCAGGAAACATAAGAGGTATAAGATTGCTGGTATGATAAGGTATATTATAAGCTGGATGTGGTGGTGCACACCTTTAATCCCAGCACTTGGGAGGCAGAGGCAGGTAGATCCCTGAGTTCAAGGCCAGCCTGGTCTCCATAAGGAATCCAGGTCACCTATGGCTACAGGGAGACCTTGTATCAAAAAGATCAAAAAAAAAAAAAGTTATCATAAGTAATTCTATGCCCTGAAAATAGATGACTTCAGAGAAATTAATTCTGTCAAAGCACAAATTACCAAAGAAGCAACTATTCAAGAAGCAAGATGGTTAAGACACCCCCATATCCAGTGACTGTCTCCAGACCAAAACAAGAAGTCATGGACCAGTCTACTTTCACAACCATTAACAACATCAGGAAAGCCAAAGATAGGAACTCTTTTCAAAACTTGAAGGAAAAATTCCAAAAGTACACAGTATAGGACATGACCAAGGGAACTGTGCTTCTACCATGATTTGCAGTTGTAGAGAAACTGTGGCTCTGACTAGCTCTAGTCAGGTCAGTTCTACCTCACTTTGGACTGTCAAATTAGGTGGATTTATCTATTATTAGGGCCTTTTATGATTCCTGCCTTGTGGTTGTGCAGTTTCTGCTGTACCTTTTTTTTAAGGGGGGGGGTGTCTTTTAGAGACAGGGTCTCCCTGCAGGCACAGCTGGCCTGGAACTCTATCTAGACCAGGCTGGCTTTGATCTCATTGAGATCCCCACCTGTTCCTGCCTCTGCCTCTGCCTCTGCTTCTACCTCCCAAGTGTAGGAATTCAAGGTGTGTGCTGCCATACTTGGCTCTCTGATGTATTATCGTCAAACAACTAGGATGTGTGTTGTTTCTCACAAAAATTCTGTTTTTTAAATAGGGTCTCACTATGTAGACCAGGCTGAACTGGAACTCAACAGAGATCTGCCTACTCAGTGCTGGGATTAAATGCATGTGCCACCATGGGTGGCAAAATTCTTTATTCTTTTTTTTAAATATATTTTTTATTCTTATTTTATGTGTATGAGTGTATTGCCTGCATGTATGTGAGTGTACCCATGTTGTGCAATGCCGCGGAGGTCAGAAGAGGGCTTCAGATTCCCCTGGTACTGGAGTTAAGGATGGTTCGTAGCTGCCATGTGCGTGCTGGGAATCGAACCTGGGTCCTCTGCAAGACCAGTCAGTGCTCTTAACTAACTGCTGAGCCATCTCTCCAGCCCCTAATTCTTTATTCTTTAAAGATAATGGGAATCTGATTTTAATCTGCCTCTTTGTGATACTGCTACCACTACTATCACCATTGTTGTTATTGTGCTGGGGATGAAACAGAGGGTAGGAGAGTGTTCTACCACTTAACCACAAGAAATAATTCAAAATGAAGCAGCCTGAACAGTCTTATAGCTATTAAATACATTGAATTCATAGCTGAAAACATTACATACAAGGAAACGAAGTTCAGATGTTTTTTTCTGGTGATTTATCTATTTCAATTTTGAGATAGGGTCTCTTGTATCCCAACCTGGCCCCGAAGTCACTATGTGTCTAAGGGTAACTGTAAACCCCTGACCTTCCTGCCTCTACCTTCCAAGTGCTGAGATTATGGGCGTAAATCATTATGTTCTGTTTTATACAATGTTGGGAATCAAACCCAGGGCTTTTTGTATGCTAGGCAACATATATCTCCAGCCCTCGAATCTTTTTATTGTACTGGGAGTTTGAGATTTATGTAAGCGTACTTTATGATGCTTGCACACTGAAATTGTCTAACGTTGCATTCCTTAGAGTATATCCGCTTTTGTTAAACAGTGACTGACATGTAGAAATTTACCTCTCACAGTTTGGGGAAGACCCAAAAGATCAAGGTTGGTGTGTTTAGTGAAGACCACTGTCTACTTCCACGATGATGTCTTGTTGCTATATCTTCTGGAAGAAATGAATGTTGACTCCTCATGTGCGGGAGTGAAAGAGAGTAAGCACACTATCTTTTAAGTCCTTTTATTTTTGTTATTTGCTTTTTAGCTTTATTTTTATATTTTGAGATAGAGGTTCACTGGGTAGCCCCGACTTGATTCTTCTTCCTCAGTCCTTGAGTGTTGGCATTAAAGGTGTGTACCATCATTAAGGGCATTAAGATAATTTATGAGAGCCCTGAAACCATCCATAAGGGGTTCTATTCTCATTTCCTAAAGGCCCACCTCTAAATATGGTCATGTTGATGATTAAATTTCAATACATAAATTTTGGGTGACATGTGAAGACCATGTAGCACTTTGTATAGAGGTTAACTCAGACTATATTAGAGACTAAGACTAGGCAAGGTAGCATGTACTGTATGTAGTCTCAGCTACTTGGGAGGTTGAAATGGTTCATCTGAGCCCAGGAGCTGGAGATGAGTTTGGGAAACGTAGCAGAGCCCTATCTCAAAAGTTTGTTTAGTTAGTCATGTAAGTCAGTGGTAGAGTACTTTGCCCAGCATATATGAGGGGAGTACATCAAAAAAGTTTTGTATTTATGTATGTGTATGATTTAAAAGTACACATGTATACATATGTGGCTTATATATATATGTATGTCAGTGTTTTATGTATGTGTATATGTATATAAATATTATATGCATGAGAGACCTAAATATAAAATATTAATAAAATTACCAGACAAAAATGCAGGGTAAGGGTTGGAGTGTTGGTTCAGAGGTTAAAAGCATTTACTGCTCTTCTAGAAGACTTGAGTTTGGTTCTCAGCATATTAGGTGGCTCACAGCTGCCTGTAATCCACTTCCTGGGAATCTGATGCCCTCTTCTGACCATTTGCTGCTCTTCCAGAGAGCCTACATTCAGTTTCCAGCATGCACATGGCAGCTCACAATTGCCTACATGCACGTAGTGCACATCCATACACTCAGGCACATAAACATACACATAAAATGAACTAAGTATATCTTTTGAAAAAACAGAAAAAAAAATCTTTGTAATGTTGACTGTTGTTTAAAATGTACGTTAAGCTCATAAAACTCAACAATAAGAAAAGAAATCTAACTTGATTAGAAAATGACCAAAAGATGTGAATAGAAACCTTACCTTACCCTAGATAAACATTGGAAAGATTCTCTTCTGGGAATGGTGATTGTATACATTTAAAAATCCTAGGGAGGCAACCAGGTGTGGTGGCACATGCCTTTACTCCCAGCACTCAGGTGGCAGAGGGAGGTGGGTCTCTGTGAATTCGAGGCCAGCCTGGTCTACATAGAGAGTTCCAGATCAGCAGGGATTATAGGGAGACCCTGTCTCAAGAAGACCCCCCCCCCAAAAAAAAAATCAGGGAGACTGAGGCAGAAGATTGGCTGCCAATTATCAGGCTAGCCAGTGCTACATGAGACCTTGTCTCAAAACGCAGCTACAGGTTCCCCTCCCCCCAAACAACTTACACATAAAAAGCTACACACCTGTTAGGATGCATATTGTAGTACTGCCATGCCAAATGCCATCAAAGATGTGGGAGAAGAGTTGTCATTTGTTTTTGGTGGGAATGCAAACATACAACCACTTTGGAATACTGTTTGGATGTTTTTTACAAAACTAAGCATATTCTTACATTACAGTAGAGCAATTGTACTTTTTGTTAGTACAAAACAGTTGAAAATAACACAAAAGTCTGCACACTAAGACAGATGTGGTGGCACACGCCTTTAATTCTATCACACCTTTAATTCCAGCAGAGGCAGACAGATCTCTGTGAGTTCAAGACCAGCCTGGTCTTACATAGTGAGCTCCAAGCTAGCTAGGGTTACAGGGAGACCCTATCTCAAGAGAAAAAGATTGAAAAACAAAACCTGCACACTAATGTTTGTAGTGGCTCTGCTGCAAAAACTGGGAAGCAACCAAAATGTCCTTTACTAGGTCATAGATTAACTTTATGATGGTGACTATCAGACTGTGAAGCATATTGCTAGTTTAGTGTAGTGAGTTATGTATGTGATCCCAGCATTTGGCAGGCTGATTGCTGTTGAGTTGAGGCTAACCCGGGCTACAGAGTGAGATATGAGACACTGCTTCAAAAATGACTAAGTGAAAGAAGCCAGTCTGAAAAGCCTTCATGCTATATAATTCTAGTCATAGGACATTTTGAAAAGGACAAAACTATGAAGCAAGTGAAAGGGTAAGTAGCCAGAGGTTTGGTGATGGAAGGAATAAATGGGTAGAGAATATAGAGGATTTTGTTGTTCATACAAGATTTACAAAAGTTAAATGTGGATGCGTGTCTTGCATGTGCATACTATGCACATGTGCATGCAAGTGCCCAGGGATGCCAGAAGGTGGCTGCAGGTACCTGGAGCTGAAGTTAACACAAGAGCAGCAAACACTCTTGACATCTGAGCCATTTTTCCAGCCTAGAATTAAAAACAAGAAAACAAAACAAAACAAAAAAGCCACCCCCCCAAACGATTAATTGATTTATTGATTGATTGTGTATCTACCTCTGTGTGACTGCTAGGGCACATGGGTGGAAATCAAAGGACAACTTGCAGGAGTTGGTTCCCTCCCTCCGCCATGTGGGTTCTAGGCAGCCAACTCAGGTGGTCAGGCTTGGTGGCAGGTGACTTTAATGCCTGAGCCATCTTGGTGTCCCCGCATAAAGAATTTTTATTTATGGGAGACTGATGAGGTTGCTTAGCATTTAAGAGTATGTATTGCTCTTGGGAGGACTTGAGTTTGGTTCACAGGATCCACATCAGGCATCTCTTAACTACCTGTAAGTCCAGCTCCAGGAAGAACATGCATACATATGCATAATTGAAAAAATACACTAAAGAATTTGATTTATGTATGTATAGGGTATATGTGGATGTTTGTATATGATGTGTGTGCTGGGCACTTGTGAGATGGTGTGAGTTTATAGGTCAGAGGAACACTTCTGGTAATTGGTTCTCATTTTCTACCTTGTTTTGAGACAGGGCCTCTCCTGATTCTTCTTCCTGCTGGTATTCTAGGCTATCTGCCAGTGAGCTTCCAGGCAATTCTCTTATTTCTGTCTCCCACCCCACAGTAGGAGTGCTAGGATTACAGATGCATGCTCTTGCATTCAGTTTTTTATATCAATTATAGGGATCTGACTGAGGTCAGGTTTGCATGGCAAGCGCTCTTACCCATTGAGCCATCTCCTTGGCCTTACTCAGGATTTGAAGAAAAATATATATTTTTTTATTTCATGAGTGTGTGTGTTTTTGCCTGTGTGCACCATGTGTGTACAGTGCCCATGGAGGAAAAGGGTGTCCTATCCCCTAGAACTGGAGTCATGGACAGTTATTAGTTCCCATGTGACTGCTGGGAACTGAACCTGGGTCCTCTGTTAAGAGCAGCCAGTGCTATCAACTGCTGAGAAATCTCCAGCCCTGTCATGCAGGATTTTTTTTATGGCAGTGAAATAAATTCCGTAGTATACTGTGTGTGATATGGTGGGTACATGTCATTTTATGTTTGTTAAAACTCACAAAATGTACCCCCAGGAGTTAACATTAAGGTACTTTAAGGTCATTGGGTGCTAATGATACAGTAATATTACTACTAGTATGATACATTAGTATTGCTGTTACTATTCAGTGATTGATGTGGAAGTGGGCAGGACTGTGTGAGTTGGGAAGAACTGGGTCTTGTAATTCTTATGTTCCATTCAATTTTGTTGTGAACCTAAAACTGCAATTAAAAATAATCTTTATGGTTGGGGCTGGAGAGATGGCTCATTGGTTAGGAGCACTGACTGCTCATACAGAGGACCCAGGTCTGAATCCCAGCGCCCACATGGCAGCTAACAACTGTCCGTAACTCCAGTCCCAGAGGATCTGACAGCCTCTTCTGACCTCTGAGGGCATTGCAGGACATGGATACACTTAACCTACATGCAGGCAATACAGGCATACACATAAATTAAAAAAAAAAGTAATAATATTTATAGCGGTGACACTCCCAAGATGTCCTTCAGTAGGTCATAGATGAACCGTGGCACACCATTGATGGTGAAGAGTATCAAGCAGTGAAGACACGGAAGACCTTAAAAACATATTGCTAACCAGGACAAGGGTAAGGAAACAGTGAGGTAAAGGAAAAGAAATAACCTGAAGGAGAAGAATAGTAGGCAACAGACCTTAAGAAGGGAGATTTGGATAAAAATTGGGTTAGA
>NW_008358662.1:246858-279878 GCF_000622305.1 Nannospalax galili | reverse complement strand
TCTCTTTCAAAATTGGCTGTAAATTTTGAGGGTCACAGTTAAAACCTCATTCAATTTTATGTCTTATAAGGGTTATACTGAGTTCAATATTGTATAACTGTATTAATTCAACTGTGAACCTAAAATTTTATAGCCACTTTTGAAAGATGCTTCTCTTTCAAAATTGGCTGTAAATTTTGAGGGTCACAGTTAAAACCTCATTCAATTTTATGTCTTATAAGGGTTATACTGAGTTCAATATTGTATAACTGTATTAATTTAACTGTGAACCTCAAATTTTACAGCTAATTTTGAAAGAGAAGCATCTTTGCTCTGGAAATTGTTATTGAATATGTTAATGCTGTAATGAAATGCTTCTAATCATGTGGTTATTAAATAATTAAAAAAAATTAAATAAATAAATATACATTAGCTGATAAAAAAAAACATATTGCTATGGGCTGCAGAGATGGCTCAGTGGTTAAGAGCTTATTGCTTTTGCAAAAGATGGATTCGGTTCCAAGTGCCCATATGGTGCCCCTGGAGTTCCAGGGGATCTGCCTGCTACCCCTTTCTGCACCGCCCCCCTTACTTGCACGCATGTGGTGCATTTACATGCAGGCAAAAAAGTCATATTTTAAAAAAGTAAAAATCTTGTATATAACAAAGCATATTGCTTAGTTGGGTTGGTGAGATTGCTTAGTGTGAAAGTGATTGCTGAGCAAGTCTGGTGACCTGAATTGACTCCCTGGAACTGACTTAAAGGTGGAAAGGAAAGAACCAACTCCACAAAGTTGTCCTCTGACCTCCAACCATGTGTATGCACATGCGGAATGATAATAAATAATAATAAAAAGTCTACATAAAAACAAAATTGGCTGGGCATGGTGATGCATGCCTTTATTCCAGTGGTAAAACGTTGAGTTTTTAGTATTAGAGTTGTGGAAAATATTTTTCTGTTATGTTGAAATTGTTGTTTTGAATAATTGTGGTTTAGTTTTTTTGAGTTGGGGTAGCTTGCTCGGTAACCCAGGCTGTTCTAGAACTCATAGTATAACTCCAGATTGGCCTTAAACCTGATCTTCCTGCCTCATTCTAAAGCTAGAGTTACAGGTCTAAGTTGCTCCATCCACTTTTGAGACACTAGTGATGTTTATGATAATGATTGTTTTATGAGAAATGTGGCATGCCCTCGCTATGTTACAGCTTTTTAGTCCTTTTTGGGGCGGACTTTTTAAAAAAATAATTTTATTATTTGTGAGTTCACACATGTACATGCATGATGTGAGTGTGTATGTGTGTGTGTGTGTGTGTGTGTGTAAGTAGGATAACTTTGTTAAGTTGGTCATTTTCCACTTTTGCATGAGTTCTAGGAGTTGAACCCTATATACGTCATTCAGGCTTGTGCAGCAAGCAGTTTACTTGCTGAGCCATCTCACTGCCCCCCTTAACTTCTTTTTTTTACTATTTTTATTTTATATATATGTAAGTGTATTGCCTGCATGTAAGTAGGTACACCCATACCTTGCAGTGTCCATGGAAGTCAGAAGAGAGTGTTGGATACTCTGGAACTGGGGTTAATGGATGGTTGTCCGCCATCATTTGGGTGCTGGGAATTAAACCCGGTTCTCTGCAAGAGCAGCCAGTGCTGCTGAGCCATCTCACCAGCCTCTTAACCTTTTTTTTTTTTGTCTTTTAAAGACAGGGTCTCCCTGTAGCCCCAGCTATCACTGTGTCGACCAGGCTGACCTTGAACTTACAGGGATCTGCTTGCATCTGCCTCCCTGAGTGCTGGGACTGAAGTCATGTGCCACCACGCCTGGCTGTTTTTTTTTTTTGAAGTAGGTTTTCACTAGGTAGCCTTCCGTCTCACAGAAATCCTCCTGCTTGTACCTTCCCAGTGCTGGGATTAAAAGCATGTGTCACACACCTGGCTTCCACTTTAAAAAATGATTTTTTTTAAAACAAAATATTTTGTTTATTATTTTTTATTTTATGTGTATGAGTGTATTGCCTGCATGTAGGTAAGTGCACCCGTATCGTGCAGTGCCCATAGAGGACAGAAGCGGCCATTTGATCACCTAGAACTGGAGTCACAGACAGTTGTTAGCTGCCATGTGGGTGCTGGGATTTGAACCTGGGTCTTCTGCAAGAACAACCAGTGTTCTTAACCGCTGAGCCATCTCCCTAGCCTGATATTTTTGGTCTTTTTGAGACAGGGGTCTCTGTGTAGTGCCAGCTGGCCTTGAACTCACTTTGTAGACCAGGCTGGCCTTGAACTCACAGAGATCTGCCTGCCTCTGCCTCCCTGAGTGCTGGGACTAAAGTTGTGCTCCATCACTCCTGGCTGATTTATTTTTTATGTGTTTGTATCTATTGTGTATGTATGCTATGTGTGTGAGTCTCTGTGGAGGCTAGAATTGGGCACTGGGTCCCTAGAGCTTGAGTTACAGGTGGTTTTGAGGTACCCAATGTGGGTGTTGGGAACTGAACTTGGGTTCTCTTAACTGCTGAGACATCTCTTCAGTCCTTTTCTGTATTTTTAAACTTTTAGACTCTTTGGGGAGAGAGAGAGAGAGAGAGAAAGAGGGAGAGGGAGAGGGGAGCAGAAGGGAGAAAGAAAGAGGAGAGTTTGAATTTTATCTCTAATGAATACTTTTCTATTTTTGTGCTCAAATTTAGAAGTTTATTTTAGCTCTTGCATATGTAACTTTATTACTGTAATTTCAGGTTTAGGGTCTCTTTAAGAGACCCTAAGGTGACTAATAACTTTCTTTACTCGAGTTCCAGGGATTGCAACACCCTCTTCTGGCCTCCTTGGGTATTGCACACACATGATGCACTTACATACATGAAGGCAAAACACTCATAACACATAAAATAAAATAAAAAATAGAAATTAAAAGGTTAAATTTTTCATAACTTTTAAGAATTGCATTTGTGGCCAGGTGTGGTGGTGTACACCTTTAATCTCTGTGAATTCCAGGCCAGACTGGTTTACCTAATGAGTTTCAGGACAGCTGGGGCTACAGGGAGACCCTGTCTCAAAAAAGACCAAAAAAAAAAAAAGTCAGTTTTTCCAACCCACATGCCCCCTTTCTTACTTTCTGTCTTAGTTATGTTTGGGGGAAATCCAACTTTTAGTTTAAATTTGACATTCTCTTACTGTACTTGTACTGTAATGATTGCAAATCATTTTCAAAAGAATGAAGCTCTTATTTCTCTGTATCTGCTTAATGAATCTAGTTATTTGTAGTTTGATCTGACTTCATGAAGCTTGAAGAATAACTTCAAGGGCTTTTAAGGTTCTTTCTATATGGGTCACTGATTTTTCAAATTTGTGTTAACTTTTCTGTTCTCAGAGAAAGCTGTTTTATGTGTCATTATTGCTAAAATCTTACCTCCTTTGGAAGAGTTAGGATGTCCAGGCACTTTGCTTTGACTCTGCCAGTCAACAAATTGTCTAGGGGAGCCATAACAGAATACAAATTTATTTTCCTCACGATTCTGAAGGGTGAAACTTGGAGATTTAAGATGTGAGCAGGGTTGGTTCCTGGTGAAATTTTCTCTTTGGACTGCTGTGTCCCTAGATGGCCATCCTTCATCTGTATTGTCTCAATTCTAATCTCTTAACATTCAGTTTCGATCAGAGCTCTAAAGCCAAATAGTTATATTCTGAGGTACTGGAAGTTACGGTTTTAATAAATGAATTTGAGGGGGACCAGAGTTTGGCCCGTAACACCAACAAAGAAGTTCTACTGTGAGTTTGGACAAATAATATTGAATATTTAAAAATTTTTTTTTTTGGGTCTTTTTGAGACAGATTTCCCTATTGCCCCAGCTGGCCTGGAACTCACAGAGATCCGCCTACCTCTGCCTCCCGGATGCTGGCACTAAAGGCACACCTAACAATTTATTTACTTGTTTTTTTTTTTTTTTTTTTTTTTTTTTAAATTTGAGAGTGGGTTTCATGTTAGCCCAGACTGGCTTCAAACTCATTATGTAGCAGAGGGATGACGTTAAACTCCTGATCTTCCTTCCTGCACCTTCCAAGTGCTGGAATTACATGCATGCACCCTTATGCTAAGCTGTTTTATTTGTGGTGCTGGGGGTTGTACTCAGGACATTGTACTGGCCAGGTAGTTTAATGGTTTGCTTGATGTGAAGCTGAAGCGTGTAAGGCATAGGTGAAGCCTGCTCATGATAACTGAGGAGGTTTGTTTTTGTTTAATTTAGGACTGGATTTTAAAAATTATTACATTGATTGTGTGTATATGTGTGAACCTACTGTGCCACAGCATGTGGGTGGCGGTCAGAGGACAACCTTGTAGAAGTTGGTTCTCATCTCATATCATGTGGGTTCTGGAGATTGTCAGACTTGGTAAACACCTTTACTCACTGAGCCATCTTGCTGGTCCTAGAACTGGGTATTTTTGTTGTTTTTCTTTTTAGAGACAGGGTTTCCCTGTAGTACTAGCTGGCCTCAAAACTTACAGAGATCCACACTTGCCTCTGTCTCCTGAGTGTTGGGATTAAGGCATGTACCACCATGCTTTGTTGTTATTATTTTAATCAATTAATTTCTATGTGTACTGTATGAGTGCTTTGCCTGTATGCATGTAAATGCACCATGTTTATGCAGTGCCCACGGAGGCCAGAAGAGGGCCTGTTTTGGAACTGGAGTCATGGACAGTTGTTTGTTGCCATGTGGGTACTGGATCCTCTGCAAGAGCTGTCACTGTTCTTAACCACTGAGCTATCCCTCCATCCCCATTATTATTATTATTATTATTATTACTACTACTACTACTACTACTACTACTACTATTTTTGGTCCTTTTTTTGTCTTTTTTTTTGAGACAGGGTCTCCCTGTAGCCCCTGGAACTCACTAGGTAGGCCAGGCTGGCCTTGAACTCACAGAGATTCACCTGCCTCTGCCTCTTGAGTGCTAGGATTAAAGATGTGTGCCACCATGACTGGCTTTATTATTATTTTTAAGATGAGTCATATATTCCAGATTGGCCCTTAATTCACTTTGTAGCCAAGGATGACCTTGAACTTCTGATCCTCCTTCCTCTACCTCCTTAGTGTTGGGATTTACAGGTATGTGCCACCGTAGCAGTTTTTATGTGGTTCTGGGAATGGAACAAGCAAGCATTCTACCAACTAAACTATATGCCCAGCCCTTGTACAACATGTTTTATTTAGTTTTCTGCATTGGACCTTATTTAGTTTTTTGCATTGGACCTCATTCATGCCATAGATCCTTGATTTGGGTCTTGGTTGGTGCCTTTTTAAATTTTGTTTGTTACTTGTTTGTTTGTTTGAGACTAGGTCTTCCAGTAGCCCCAGATGACCAGCAACTCTCTATATAAACCAGATTGACCTTGATCTCGCAGAGATATACCCACTTCTGCCTCCAAAATTCTGGGCCAAGTACTGGGATTAAGGCTGGGCCTTTTTAAAAATTAATTTTTTAAAATTAAGTTTTTAAGTTCATTTTTATTTTACGTATATAAGTGTTTTGTCAGCATGTATGTAAATGCACCACATCATGTAAACCTGTGGAGTCCAGGAAGAGGGCATCAGATCCCCTGGAACTTGAGGACTCCATGTTAGCTACCATGTGGGTGCTGGGAACTGAGCCTGGGTCCTGGAATAGCAGCCAGTGCTCTTAACCTCATGCTTTTAAATGCTGAGCCATCTCTCCAGCCCTTTGGTTGGTGCTTTTTATCCATCCCCAGCACCCAGCTTCAATGGTTACTTGCTTTCTGTTATTGTTTCGTCTGTCTCATTTAATTAAAAATTTTTTTTTTTGTCTTTTTGAGGCAGGGTCTCCCTGTAGCCCCAGCTGTCCTAGAACTCACCATACATAACCAGGCTGGCTTTGAACTCACAGAGATCCGCCTGCATCTGCCTCCTGAGTGCTTTGCCACCATACCTGGCTGAGACCCTGTCTTAAAAAGACAAATAAAACAAATTTTAGGTGAACTATATAAAATAGTTTAACAATATTAAAAATAATTAGGGGCTACAGAGTGAGATAACATCTCAAAAAAATTGATTGTAAAATAGTTCAATAGTTAAGAGTACTTGCTGCTCTAGCAGAAGACCCAGTTTGGTTTCTATACCCATTTCAGCTAATTCCATTTGTAATCACCTATAGTTCCACCTCCAGAGAATTTGACACCTCTTCCCTCTGTGGCCACCCACACACATACATGCATAACACATAACGCAGAAATTTAGAAAAGCTACTAATTCTCAGTTTATGCCTGTTTTCTTCCTCAGACATACATAAAGATAATCCAGTATGACAAGTTGTTATAAACTGTACTTTTTTCTTCCAACAGGCCACATTTTTACAATAAATGCATATTAATATTCTGTGAATTAAGCTTGTCAAACGTATTGATCTTCTAGCTTTTTAAAATTTTATGTGTGTGAATGTATTGCCTACATGTATGTAAGTGCATGTCATGCAGTGCCTGCGGAGGTCAGAAGAGAGTGGGTTTATAAGTAGAGTATTTGGGGGTCTGGAGAGCTGGCACAGCAATTATGAGCATTTGCTGCTCTTGGAGAGGACCCAGGTTCAGAAGTTCCCAATATTTGTAGGACAGTGACCAGTTCCAGGATATCTAGACGCCCTCTTCTGGCTGCCACAGGCACTGCATGCTTGTGACACATGCAGACAAAACAGTCACATAAAATAAAAATAAATCTTTTAAACAAAATAGGGTGTTTGAAAGTTAGAAATGCTGCCGTGATGAAAAATGTAAAACTTGTTCACTTAATACATTCAGGCACTGTTGTAGCGCTGGTATTTGTATTGAAAATACTTTCTTCTCTATTTTAGTGACCTAGATTGAAAACATCACCATGGCTACAGAAATTGGTTCTCCTCCACGATTTTTCCATATGCCGAGGTTCCAACATCAGGCCCCTCGGCAGCTATTTTATAAACGACCTGATTTTGCACAGCAGCAAGCCATGCAGCAGCTTACCTTTGATGGAAAACGAATGAGAAAAGCTGTAAACCGAAAGACAATAGACTACAATCCATCTGTAATTAAGTATTTGGAGGTAAGTTCATAGTTCAGATGATCGAAGTAGTTTGGTTTTTAAAATTTTTAAATAAAGGATAATAAGTATTACTTGTATTTCTTGAATTAGTAGGATGAAATGGAATTTCACATGTTCAGATCATAAATCATCTTCTGGAAATTAGTGCTTTTGAGACGGTCTCATGTGGTCTAGACTAGCCTTGAACTCCTAGGCTTAAGTGATTCTCTTACCTCATCCTATTGCGTAGTTGGACTGTAATAAATGATTAAGTTTAGGAATAGAATTCATTTCAAAGGTTCACAACAAATTCAAAGAGTGTTCTTTAATCTGTAGACTAACCTTAAAGCACTTTTTATATTTTTATTTTATTTTATTTTTATGTTTTTATTTTTTTCTTTTAATAAAAATATTTTAGCCCTTAATCCCAGCACTTGGGAGGCAGAGGCAGGTGAATCTCTGTGAGTTCAAGACCACCCTTATTTATGAGTGTTTTAGGACAGCTGGGGCTACAAGGAGACCCTGCCTCAAAAAGACAAGAAAATTACTTTTATTTTATATGTATGAGTGTATTGTGTCTTGCAATGCCCAAGAGGATGTTGGATTCCCCTGGAACTGGAGTTAGAAATAGTTGTTAGCTGCCATGTGGTTGCTGGGAATCAAACCTGGGTCTTCTACAAGAGCAGCCAGTGCTTTTAACCATTGAGCCATCTCTCCAGCTCCTTAAAGTACTTCTTTTTTATTTTTTATTTTTGATCTTTTTGAGACAGGGTCTCCCTGTAGCCCCAGCTGGCCTGGAACTTACTGTATAGACCAGGCTGGCTGTGAACTCACAGATATCCTCCTGCCTCTGCCTCCCAAGTGCTGGGACTAAAGGCATGTGCCACCATGCTCGGCTAAAGCACTTCTTAAACCCATAGTGTGTATAAAATAATAAGCGATGACCAACATAACAATATTTCTGTGAGATACTGGCACTGGGAGCATGGATTTTTTTTTTTCTCCCTTTTCTAAATTCTCAGTGCTAAGAAGTTCTAGTCTGGAGAAGGGGTTCTATTTACTTGAAGATTGAACACCTACAACAGTCAGACTTAATGTAATGTAGCAGTCTTTTGAGAGTGCTTTCAGCTTTCATTTTTTTTTTTTTAGACAGGGTCTCCTTGTTGCTCTAGCTGACCTGAAACTTGCTATGTAAACCAGGTTGTCAGGTTGTCCTCAGTCTCACAGAGAGCCTTCCCCTGCCTCTGCCTGGGATTTAAAGGGTGTGCCACCATGCCATCATGTTATTTTACTTTTGAGTTCTTCATTTGCTTGTCTTTGTTTGCCAGTGTTACTGTTCCCACTCAATTGGGTTTGCCTGTTTCTTATTAGTTTACATCAGTGGTTAGATTTATTTGCATGCACATCAACCTAATTAGTATACTATAGACACTAGACAGAAAGAGGTAAGGACAGAGCTGTCAACCAGTTGACAATTTCTTGGGAATTTTCATTTGGAAAATTAGAGTATGGAACTAGAATTTGAGAAGAATAGAGAAAGCCAAAAGCAGGATATAAGAAATTGTTTTAGGCTAATGGTTTTGGTGTCAGTGCGGTTACCAGTCCATCTCCACACTATTTTCTTTTGGGGTATGGTAGTGAGGATATGTTAGGAGTCAACAGCATTGGATGAGTAGTTAAGGGCTAATTGAATAGAGTGAGAGTCTAAGCAGTACCACCCAGAAAGATGGGAAATCTCTTTTTTAATACACATGACATTTGATTAATAATTAAAGTTTACATTGACTGTATCAAGACGATGTACTCATTAACTAATTTATTTTTAACAGAATAGGATATGGCAAAGAGACCAGCGAGATATGCGGGCAATTCAGCCTGATGCAGGTTATTATAATGATGTAAGTATACAAGTCATGTCACACTAGCTTAATAAGAACCTCCTTGTTTGGTTGGTCATATAAGCCTCAAAGCATGTGAATTAAAATTCAAGATGGTTGGGGCTGGAGAGATGACTCAGTGATTAAGAACACTGAATGTTCTTGCAGAAGACCTGGATTTGCATCCCAGCACCCACATGGCAGCTAACGACTGTCCGTAACTCCAGTTCTAGGGGATCCGATGCCCTCTTCTGACCTCCAAGGGCATTGCATGACATGTGTGCATTTCCATACACGCAGGCAGTACATGCATAAAAATGTTAAAAAATTTCAAGATGGTCTTCTTTTTTTTTTTTTTTTTTTTTTACATTTTAACAATTATTTCCAAAAGAATAAAATTGTATTGTCTGTATGTATATTGAGTTAATTTTGTCTCAACCTAAATGTTCCTTTTAATCTAATGATGAATGGACTTTTTTTTTTCTGGAGGAGGGGGAGTCTTTTTGAGACACAGTCTTTCTGTAGCCCCAGCTATCCTGGAACTCACTGTGTAGACCAGGGTAGCCTTGAACTCACAGGGATCCACCCTCCTTTGCCTCCCAAGTGTTGGGAGTAAAGGTGTGTGCCACCACGCCAGGTTGGGATGAATGAACTTTTAGAGCAGAAGGCAATATAAAAGATTTAACTACCTCAGAGTCTTGTAATAGCAAAGTTAAAGTTTAGCTTTTTTTTTAAAATTTATTTTATGCATATGAATGTATTGCCTGTATATATGTAAATATACCTGTGTTATGTAATGCCCACAGAGGTTAGAAGAGGGTGTTGGATCCCCTGGACCTGGAATTACAGATGGTTGTTAGCCACCATGTGGATGCTGGGAATTGAATTCAAGTCTTCTGCAAAGCAGTCACTGCTCTTAACCATTGAGCCAACTCTCCAGCCCCTTAAGTTTAGCTTTTTGCGAACATACTACATTATATTTATTTTGAGAAAAGTAATTCAGGAACTCTGGTTCTTAATCTGGAACTTTATTTCAGTGTCTAATATTAATAGGTATTGACTTTGCTGCATCTCAGTTTTTTTTAAATTTTTTTATTTTTTAAATATTATTTTTATTTTATGTGTACGTGTGTATTGCCTGCATGTAGGTAAGTGTGCCTGTGTTGTGCAGTGCCTACAGAAAAGAGAAGAGACTGTCAGATTCCCTGGAACTGGAGTTATGGACAGTTGTTAACTGCCTTGTGGGTACTGGGATTCGAACCCAGGTCTTCTGCAAGAACAGCCAGTGTTGTTAACCACTGAGTCATCTCTCCAGCCCCTCAATTATTTTTTTTTTAAAATTAACACAATCTATTCTTAATCTATTAATAGCTTTTTTGGAAAGTCTTTTATAGTCCTGAATTTGTCTTTAGATGTTTGAAATATTATCTTGCAGTGTACCTAGTTTCTGCCCAGTCTGTCATCTGGTCTTATAAAAACCCAATTTTCATTTTTTTGTAGTTGGTCCCTCCTATAGGAATGTTGAATAATCCTATGAATGCAGTAACAACAAAATTTGTTCGGACATCAACAAATAAAGTAAAATGCCCAGTATTTGTTGTGAGGGTAAGTATCCTGTTGGATATTTTTTTTGAAAAACTAATCTTTAGTTTAAAATGTATTTGGCCAAACAAAAGGTAAACATTATTTTAAATGTATACCTGGGATAATAATGTGTTTATTAATAGTAATTTTATATTGGAACCCAGTCATTTGTCATTCTGTCCGCTGTTGGTAAGATAATATGCTCTGCATTATTTTTCTTCATGTTACAATTTCCATAGAATTCTCTCAGAATACTTTGGTACATATTGCAGCAGGTCTCAGACTTGTCCTTGAATAGAGATGCCTTTGTTACTGTTGGAAAAGCAGCATCCCAAGGTGAATGAAAAGTTTTCAGGTGCTGCTAGGATATGATGTTTTAGCAGAGCTGAAAAACTTTGGTACAGCCTACTTAACAGCTCCATGAAGGTACATAGTAGGCCCCATCATACATTTTCTTTGGAATTATAAAATCCAATTTTGTAATCAGGAGTATATTCACATTGTAGAGAAAAAAAAAAAGACACATTCTTACTATATCACCCTGATTGGCTTAGAATTTTGTGTGTAGACTTGGATCAAGATCCTAAGTGCTGGAATGAAAGGCCTATTCTACCAAGTTGGACCTTATTCAACATTGAAGGGATCTTGCAGTTCAGTTATTTTTCATCCATATCTCCCAGATGTTCAGTACATATTCCCGTACATGATAGCATTTTTTTTTTTTTTTGGGTCTTTTTGAGACATGGTCTCCCTATAGCCCCAGCTGTCCTGGAACTCACTATGTAGACCAGGCTGGCCTTGAACTCACAGAGATCTGTCTGCCTCTGCCTCCCGAGTGCTGGGATTAAAGGCGTACGCCACCACACCCGGCGATAGCATATCATTTTTATTTTATGTGTATATGAATGTGTTGCCTGCTTGTATATAAGTGCACCCATATCATACAGTACCTGCAGAGATCAGAAGAGAGCGTCAGATCCCCTGAAACTGGAGTTATGAACAGGTGTTAGCCATCATGTGGGTGCTGGGAACCAAACCCAGGTCCTCTATAAGAATAACCAGTATTCTTGACTGCTGAGCCAACTCTCCAGCCCCTGATTTATTTTTTAAAATTAAAATTATTTATGAGTGTTTTTGTGTATACACACAGACACACACACACAAACACACACATACACATACCCCATAGGCCAGAGGATGACTTACATCCCTGGAACTGGAGTTAAAGAGGGTTGAGAATATCACATGAGTGCTGGGAACCAAATTCAGCTTCTCTGCAAGAGCAGCCAGTGCTCTTAATTACTGAGTCATCTCTTCAGCCCCCCCCTTTTTTTTTAATTAAAAAAATTTTTTTTCCTGGAACTCACTATGTAGACCAGGCTGGCCTTGAACTCACAGAGATCCGCCTGCCTCTGCTTCCAAAGTGCTGGGACTGTAGGCGTGCACCACCACGCTCGGCTCAGCCCTTATTTTTAAAAATTTTAATTATATTTATGTGTATGTTGGTGTGTGAATTTGTGCACGTGAGTGCAAGTGCCTGCACGTGCAGGTGCCTGTGGAGGTTGGAGGCATCTGCAGATGCCCTGGAGCTAGAGTTACAGGTATACCACCTGACGTGGTTTCTGGGAACAGTCTTCGCCAAGAGCAATATGTGCTCTTAACTGCTGAGCCATCTGTCTCTACTCCCCTTGTTATTCATTCATTCTTTCTTTCTTTCTTTCTTTCTTTCTTTCTTTCTTTCTTTCTTTCTTTCTTTCTTTCTTTCTTTCTTTCTTTCTTTCTTTCTTTCTTTCTTTCTTTCTTTCTTTCTTTCTTTCTTTCTTTCTTTCTTTCTTTCTTTCTTTCTTTCTTTCTTTCTTTCTTTCTTTCTTTCTTTCTTTCTTTCTTTCTTTCTTTCTTTCTTTCTTTCTTTCTTTCTTTCTTTCTTTCTTTCTTTCTTTCTTTCTTTCTTTCTTTCTTTCTTTCTTTCTTTCTTTCTTTCTTTCTTTCTTTCTTTCTTTCTTTCTTTCTTTCTTTCTTTCTTTCTCTCTCTCTCTCTCTCTTTCATCTATCTATCTATCTATCTATCTATCTATCTATCATCTATCTATAATCTATCCTATCTATCTACGTATCTATCTGTCATCTGTCTATCTATTTATCTATCTATCTATCTATCTATCTATCTATCTATCTATCCATTCATTCATTTGGTATTTTTGTGACAGGGTCTCCCTGTAGCTCCAGCTGACCTGGAGGCCAGGCTGGCCTTGATTTCACAGAGCTCTGCCTGCCTCTGCCTCCTGAAAGCTAGGATTAAAAGAGAGGCCCACCATTCGTGGCTTGTTTTTGTTTTTTTTTTAAGACAGGATCTCAAAATGTAGCTGTGACTAGCCTCACTGTATTGGATCAAATTGGCTTCAAAACAGAAATCAGGGACGAGAGGGTTGACTCAGTGGTTAAACAAAATGGCTGCTGGGTTCAGTGACCTAGGACTTACATGACCAGCAACCATCCATAACTCTAGTTCTAGGGAATCTGACCCTACCTTCTGGCCTCTGCAGACATTGTCCATTTAGATAAAACACTCATATGCAAAAAAAAAAATTAGAGGAGCCAGGCATGGTGGCGCATGCCTTTAATCCCAACTGGGGCTACAGGGAGACCCTGTCTCAAAAAGACCAAAAAAATAAAACCCCTCAAACTTAGAAATCCTCTGCCTCCTTTCTGAGTGCTGAGATTAAAGGTGTCCACCATCGTGCCTAGCTTTATTTGTTTGTTTGTTTTAGAGAGGGACTCACTAGCCCTGGCTAGCCTGTGTAGAGCTGACCAGCCACAAACTCAGAGATCTGCCTACCTCCTGAGTGCTGGGATTAAAGGCATGCGCCACCACGCCTGGCTATTACTTTATTATTATTATTATTTTAACTTCTTATCTGTGTCTATGTGTACACATGTGTGATGTGTCTGTGTGTGGTGAAAGAACTTCTGTGGAGTTGATTCTCTCCTTCCACCTTTACGTGAGTTTCAGGGATGGAGCTTGGGTCCCTATCTATTTCACAAGCTCCTTTACCTGATGGACCATTTTTGTGGTGCTGCTTTTTTTTTTTAAGTTTTAAATTTTATTCTATTGGTATTTTATGTGTATGAATGTTTTACATGAATTTATGCAAGCATACCACATGCTTGTAATGCCCATGGAGGCCAGAAGAGGGTGTCAGATTTCCTGAAACTGGAGTTACAGGCAGTTGTTAGCTGCCACCTGGTTGCTGAGAACTGAGCCTGAGTTTTCTGGAAGAGCAGCCAGTGCTCTTAACTGCTGAGCTATCTCATAGCCTAGTTTGTTTTGTTTTGTGTTGTTTTTTTTGTTTGTTTTGACAGAGTCCCCCTGTAGCCCCAGCTGGCCGGAAACTCTATGTAGACCAGGCTGACCTTGAACTCACAGAGATCTGCATACCTCTGTCTCCTGACTGTTGAGATTATAGGCAAGTGCCATCGCTTTTTGTCTTTTCGAGACATAGTTGTTCTCCTTGTAGCCCCAGCTGGCCTGGAACTCACTGTGTAGACCAAGCAGGCCTTGAACTCACAGAGATCCACCAGCCTTTGCCTCCCAAGTGCTGGAGGTGCACTACCATGCCCGGCTTCTGACTATTATTTTTAATGTGTATGAGTGTATTGCCTGCATGTGTGTAAGGGTACCTGTGTTGTCCAGTGCCCATGGAGGTCAGAGGAAGGTGTAAGATCCCCTGGAACTGGAGTTTCAGATGATTGTTAGCCGCCGTGTGCTGGGAACTGAACTCGGGTCCTCTGCAATAATAGTCAGTACTCTTAACCACTGAGCTGCCTCTCCAGCCCAATTGCTTATTTTGATTTGGAGTGCTTTTGAAATAGTACATAGGTGTACTCACAATATACTTATTTTTTAATTTGGCTTATGAACCTGAGTTCTAGTATTTTCTTTGTACTACTTTAAAAAAATAATTTATTATTTTTATTTTATGTGTGTGAGTGTACTGTCTGTATGTATGTAAGTGCATTTGTGTTGTGCAGTGCCTTGGGATTTTAGAAGAGGGTATTGAATTCCCTGGAGTTGGAGTTACAGAAGGTTGTTAGCTACCATGTGGGTGCTGGGAACCAAACTAGAACAGCCAATGCTCTTAACCACTGATCCATCTCTCCAGTCTTGGCATATAAAGATGCATCAACTTTAGTAAAAGTCAGTGTCATCTGTATAATGTTGAGTATTGAATATTTTCTGAATTAAAGACTCTAGGGGCTGAACAGGTGACTTAGCAATGAATAGTATCTGTTACTCTTCCAGAGAACTGAAGTTTGGTTCCCAGCACCTTGGTCAAGTCTCATAACACTATGTAACTCTAGCTCCTAGGGAATCTGACACCTGGCTTCCACAGGCACCTATACACACATGTGGCAGACACACATACACAGAAATAAAAATAATCTAAAAAGTTATAAAAAATAAAGCTTTTGTAAATATTTCTTTTTTTTTTTTTTTTTTTTCTTTTTGAGACGGGGTCTCTTTGTAGCCCCAGCTGTCCTGGAACTCACTATGTAGACCAGGCTGGCCTTGAACTCACAAAGATCCGCCTGCCTCTGCCCCCCAAATCAGTGGAATTGGAGGACTTGTGCTTGTGTATGACCTGTTTTCTTTTTCTTTCTGCAGTGGACCCCAGAAGGAAGACGGTTAGTCACTGGAGCTTCTAGTGGAGAGTTTACCTTGTGGAATGGACTGACTTTCAATTTTGAAACTATATTGCAGGTAACAGATACCACCAGATGATAGTAGCTCTTCCTAAGAACCTATCGGCTTCATTGATATTGTAAAACTTTTAAACAGTTGATCAGTTCACTGCTGTGAGTTAATATAGGCTCCTCTAAGCCTTCAGTCATATTTTTTTAATACTTTTTATTATTTTTATTTTATGTGTATGAGTGTATTACCTGAATGTATGTGAGTGCACCCATGTTATGTAATGCTGCAGAAGTCAGAAGAGGGCTTTGAATTCCCCTAAGCTGGAGTTAAGGACAGTTTGTAGCCGCTATGTGGGTGCTGGGAATCAAACCCGGGTCCTCTGCAAGAGCAGTCAGTGCTCTTAACCACTGAGCCATCTCTCCAGCCCCAGTCATATGTTCTTTAAGCAAAAACTTAAAAATTATTTTTTTAGGCTGGGTGTGGTGGTGCATGCCTTTAATCCCAGCACTTGGGAGGCAGAGGCAGGCGGATCTCTGTGGGTTCAAGGCCAGCCAGGTCTACATAGTGAGTTCCAGGCCAGCTGGGGCTACAGGGAGACCCTGTTTCAAAAAGCAAAAAAAAAAAAAAAATTATTTTGTTTTCACAGGCTCATGATAGCCCAGTGAGGGCCATGACTTGGTCTCATAATGACATGTGGATGTTGACAGCAGATCATGGAGGATATGTGAAATATTGGCAATCGAACATGAACAACGTCAAGATGTTCCAGGCACATAAGGAGGCGATTAGAGAGGCCAGGTTTATACACAATATACCATTTTCTGTAGTCCCTATTGTTATGGTTAAATTACTCTCTAAGTGTATTCTGAGTGCAGAGATGCATGGGCTCTGTCAGATCCTGGGAAACTTTCTGCACCCTATAAACACGGTATTTCTCTTTGTCTTCACACATTCACCATTTTGCTGGCATCTTTCTGAATTAGTGTTGTCCCAGTATCAGCCTTTGCAATATGTTAGAGATGTATTGTCTGCCACATTTTGCACTGGTTTTCTCTTTTCATTTATGGTTAATAATGTGTATACGTTATTCCTTTTTATTATCTTCTTTGTAAGACAAGACTATTTTATTCCAAATAAAGAATTCAGTCTTTAACATACAACTGAATAAAATCTAAAGCCTACAGAAAACACCTTCAGAATTCACACAAAATCCAAGAGAAAAAAGGTTTAAGTGAAGACCTGCTTGGCTTGGTTCTGCCACGACTTCAAAAGGAAAGTATAGGACTAAAAACCCTCACAGATAACTCTCTGGACGTGGCAAACATTAACGGATTAATGAATGGGTTCTTCATGCTTTGCAACTGTAAGCAAACCTTTGTCAAAGAAGACTCTAGGACTTTTCTTCTGATTTCCTGTTGATAACATGAGTTATGCAAATGTATGAGTGGAGTTTAAAATATTTTCAGTGAGTTGTATGTTTTTATTTATCAGTGAGATATGTGTAGTGAAACTGGGGGGAAAGAATTTAAAAAATAAGCCTGAAGAATTGCTGCAGCCTCAGAATAAAGCTAAGCAGCATTCTTTAAGGTTTGCCATTCACAAGTGGGAGGATGTTGACTTTAGAAACACCATCTGTAGTCTCTTGTTTCTCCTTTCAGAATCAACAGAAATTGTTGCATATACATGCTTCTGCTTTATAGACATGACCCCAGTGCCATGCCCACACTCCTTATCTACGCCCCAAACATTGTTCAAAGTCCTAAGATCTAGAAGTTCAGGAGAGTTCAAACAGTTCATTGAGAAACTTGATGGTTTTTCACAGCCAAGAAGAAAAACTGACTCCCTCTGGTGTAGTTGATTCTTTGGCTTTAAACAGAAGTTTCAATCAGTGTCCCTATGTTTTTCTCCAAAGGTACATCATTCATGGCGTAGCTTCACACCAGGAAGAATGTGTGAAAGTTTTCCACAGGCCTTTTAAATAAATGAGAAACATTGTAAGGATGTTTAAAGTGTTTTACCTTATCGTTTCTGAGACAGAAACTGGTGCTGATATTTGAGCAATGTTCCTATGTGTCTTAATGACTATATGTAGGAATATTGCATAAGTAGAATTCATTGAGTTTCAACTCTGACTGCAGCTTTCTCTGCTCTGCTGATATGTTAGGACACATGCTAGGTTTATACACAATATACCTGGAACACAGGAAGCATCAGGACTAGTAATACACAGTAAAGGTCTCTGAATATTGATGGAAAACTGAGAAAAACTACTTTTTTGAAATCTTTTGATGAGATGCATATGTTAGCTGATTACATTCTCTTTAAGGCCTTCTTCACTGGATACCTCCCTATCCTGTTGATAATGCAGCACACTGTTTTTATTTTTCCCTGTCTGAGAAGTATGGATGATCTGTTAAATGCTGACTTCTTTCCCCTGCTGTGTGTCTTCATGTAACAGTTTCTCACCCACGGATAATAAATTTGCTACATGCTCTGATGACGGCACTGTTAGAATCTGGGACTTTCTTCGTTGCCATGAGGAAAGAATTCTCCGAGGTATGTGTACTAACAGTACTGATTGGAATATTTAAATAGGGAAGACATTTGTGGTTAAATCATCACAGTACCACAATATCAGCTTGCATCTCCATTCAGTCTTTTTACTTATACACCAACTCCGCCAGAACAAATGTTCTCTAGTTTGCATTCATTTTGTAGATTTTTCTCTACTGATAATTATCTTTGAATTATTTCAGCAACAACTAAATATAAGAACCGTCTCCACCATTACTTGTTTATCTTTTAGGGTTGTGTTCCTTCTGTCTTGTACTCTGGATACCTTTTCCCAACATACCAGCATTTCACATAGATAGTTTACATACTCTTGATGTTCGTTTTACAGATAACAAACTAACTGACAAAACAGAGGTGTTAATAGCTGTACTTCTCATTATTTATTTGTTTGCTGATTTCCTTTTAATATGGGGTCTCACTGTGTAGTTCAAGCTGGCCTGAAACTTGTTATGTAGCCTAAGATAGCCTGTAATGTATAGTCCTCCTGTCTCAGACTCCCAATCCTGTTACAGTTGTATTTCATTGTACTTGGAATTTTTTAGATTATTTCACTAGTAAAGTGGAGCCTTCATATGAATTCTAGCTATGTTTTGTATTTACTCAATGCAAACATCACAACAGAATCATTTGTACTTTTAACTAAATCCTCTCAGGAATGTAGTATTCTCAAGTACTTAGTTCAAACCTATGTAGTTTATCACATTGCACTTTTCTGCTGCATACCTTTGATCCCAGTATGCCTTAGAGTAACATCTTCTGACAGAGGAATTCAGAGTTGTAGAATGGTTCCAGAGATACTAGGTGCTAGAAGTAATTCAGAGATTCCCGTTTATGTTCCAGAGTTAACAGCTATCTTGGTAGACCTGTAAGTTTTTTTTACAAGTTATAAGATATTTTATTATACCAGGTGTGGTGTGCCTTTAATTCCACTACTCGGGAGGCAGAGGCTGGAAGATTTCTGTGAATTCCAGGTTAGCCAGGGCTACATAGGGAGACCATCTCTTTCTTTTTTTTCCCTGTCTTTGAGACAGGGTCTCCCTGTAGCCCCAGCTGGCCTGGAACTCAGTTTGTAGACCAGGCTGGCCTTGAACTCACAGAGATCTGCTGCTTCTGCCTCCTGAGTGCTAGGATTAAAGGTTTGTACCACCACACCTGGCTGTGAGACTCTCAGAAGAACAACAAAAATGTTTTTAAAAAATCAAAAACACGTTTCAAGGCAATTATCATTGATCATATTTGCTTAAAGTTTCTTGATTTTGTACAGTTGGTTTGATTCATCTGGGGTTGCGTATCACTATAGCTAGTGTAAGGATCTGTTGCCTGTTACATTGAAGGAGCACATTTACCGTGTAATTTCCAAATGAGATACTCTTGGAAATCATCGCATCTGAGGTATTGTTTTTTGGTTTTTTTTTTTTGTCTTTAAATTTTATATTTGTGTGCATGTGCACATGTGTGGGGGTGCCTGCAGAGGCCCAGAAGAGTGTGTTGAAACCTCTGGAGCTGGAGTTATAGATAGTTTAGCTGACTGATATAGGTGCTGGGAACTCAACTTGAGTCCTCTGGAAGTGTAGGAGGGACTCTTAACTGCCAAACCATCTTTCTGAATTCTATAGTCTTTTTTTTTTTTTAAAAGACTAATTTTAATTTTAATTATATGTATATGTATGTGCCTGTGTGTGTGTCTGTTACCATGTGTGCCTTTGAGTGTAGATGCCCTCAGCTTCTTAGAAGAGGGGTTCAGATCCCTTGGAGTTGGAGTTATAGGTGATTGTGAGCTGCCTTACATGGGTGCTAGGAACTGAACTCACGTCTTCTGCAAGAGCAGCAAATATAATTTACTGAGCTGTAATCTAGTACCATAATCTGAGTTATTTTATAAATGAATACCATGACCCAGAAAGTTTATTTTTTTACAAATATTTTTATTATTCCAAAGAGGCAATTTATAACACATTTTTCCAGTAATAATTTGAAGCAGGTTACATAAAGATCTATATATGATGAAGTTTAAGGGTAGAAAAGTAGGGATAAGAAATCAAAGACTAAAGCTAGGCATGGTGGGAGACAGCTGGTCCACTCAGTGAGCTCTAGGCCAGCTTGGATCACAGGAGACCCTGTCCCAAAAAGACCAAAAAAAAAAAAAAAAAGTCAAAGACCAAAGGATTTGCCAACATGGGGTCAACTTTGGTGGAATATGGTTTCCATTAGCTCTGTCCTTTTTTTTTTTTTTTTTTTTTAAATCCTAGCTAGTTTATTGGGCTTGCTAACACAGCATAGGGTGGGGGTTTATTTACAGAAAAGCCCCCCCCGCCCCGGTTTATGGCTGTGCCCGAAAGTCAGCACTCAAATATAGATCCTGTGACTTACAGCTGCACAAAATGATGAGAGAGGTTCTTCATGGCATTCTCAGCTTAGCCCCTCCCCCACATGCAGCTATCGTTGACTGATTGGGGGGGCGTAACTGATACCCTCCTGGACTCCTTGATAAACATGGGAAGAAGGTGTGCCTATGGCTTGCCAGCATAGTGGTTGGAATATACTTCCAGTTAACACTCCACCCTTTCCTCTGGCTCTTATATTCTTTCTGCCAGTCTCTTCTGCAAAAGTCCCTGAGCCTTGGAGGGGGTGGTAGGTGTGGGATGATCTTCCTCCTATTGTAGCAAGGCACTGAATTTTTGGGCCTATGCATCATCAGTGGGATTCCATCTACTATAAAAACACAAACAACAAGAAGCAAGAACATCTAAACAGAGGCTGCTATAATAAGGTATGGGTGTAAACCCAGATGCTTGTATGGTAATTTAGCAGATGTATCACATCCAGTAGCTTCCTACTGGGGCCTGTATTCTCCCCTGCCACAGGAGGTTGGTCTGGTGTACAGTACCATATATGTGTTCCACCCCTAGTGTTAGGGTCCGAGAGTTGGGAATAATTCCCACAGACACAAAGGAAAAATGCATAAAAATTTTATTCAGAAATTTAAACTATAAAGTAACCAAATTAGCGGCTAGTTGGGCACGGACTCCACAAGCCAAAGATGGCGTCCAGCCCGAACAGCCGGGGCTTTTATTGGGGAATTCTACAGAAACCCATGCACGCCAAGCATCCTTTAAAATGGTTGGATAGCCCCCTGTCCTGAGTACGGGGAAAATTCTTATTGGTAGAGACTGTCTTCAGGGCATTGGAATGTGCTGGCTGTAGTCTTTAGAGCCAGAGGATCCTGTTTCTTCCTTATAAGGTCTTAACACATTTGAACTTGCCTAACTCATATCCTTGCATATCTTCTAGTCAGCTCATGAAATGGGGAAGCTAATCAAAACGGAGTCAATGCAGTTTGAGGTTTGACTCTTCACTAGGAGCCAGCATTATATCCAGTTGAAAATTTGCTGGTGTACGTAACACTGGACGCTCCACTATTGCACCAGAAGGCACATCTTGTTGGGTATGTTGATAAGTGCAACAATCAGGGTCCATCGTTGAGCAGGATTAAAAGGGATGATTCTCCCCCAGTCATCTGCGTACACCCTTTTGGCACTGTGAAACCACCAATCCAGTGGCAGGGAGTTTCCAGCTTAGTCCAAGCTTGATTTCTCCCTCTTCTGTGCTCACATCATGCAGTGTCTTCAGCAATAGGGGTTTTCCGTCCACTTTCAGTATACAAGCAACATTATTGGCAATGACCTTCATTGTTTTAGGGACCTCTAGAGCCCCTCAAACCAACAGCTCATGGGAGGGGGAACCCACCTCTGGGACTGGGATTTTCATTTAACAATCATACTGCTTCTGGAAGGGTTTCAATCCCTGTTGGGTTCCCTCTGTGCTTAAGGCTTTTTTTTTTTTTTTAAAATAGCTTGCACTGGCACACATTAATGATTCTTTATTTGCCTGTTTTTAATTTTTAAAAAAATTTATTATTTTAATTTTATGTGTATGAGTGTATTGCCTGCATGTTTGTGAGTGCACCCATGTCATGCAATGCCATGGAGGTCAGAAGAGGGCTTCTGATTCCCCTGGAACTGGAGTTAAGGATGGTTCGTAACCGCCATGTATGTGTGGGACTCGAACCTGGGTCCTCTGTAAGAGCAGTCAGTGCTCTTAACTGCTGAGCCATCTCTCCAGCCCCTCTTTTTTAATGTATTTTATTTATTATTTTTATGTGTATGCATGTATTGCCTGTGTGTAGGTAGGTAAGTGTACCCATGTTGTACAGTGCCCATGGAGGACAGAAGGGGTTGTTGGATTCCCTCGAACTGGAGTTTTGGACAGTTGTTAACTGCCATGTGAGTGCTGGGATTTGAACCTGGGTCTTCTGCAAGAACAACCAGTGTTCTTAACTGCTGAGCGATTTCTCCAGCCCCTGTCCTACTATTCATCTCTCTTGGGTTCCTCTTCCCTTTATCTCCCTGTTTCCCTTCCATATTCCTATTTCCTGTGGTTGCATCAGGATATGCACTCACTTATAAGGATTTGGGGTTAGGATCCCCATTTGAGGGAGAACATTTTTTTTTTTTTTTTTTCTTTTTTTCTGACTCTGTGTTACTTAGTGTAACAGTTTCTAGATCCATCCATTTACCTGCAAATTTCATTGTTTCATCTTTCTTTACTGCTGAATAGAACTCCATTGTGTAAATGTACCACATTTTCATTATCCATTCATCAGTTGAGGGGAACTTAGGTTGTTTCCATCTCTTAGCTGTTGTGAAAAGAGCAGCACCAAACATGGTTGTACAAGTGTCCCTACAGTAGGATGAGTCATTTGGGTATATGCCAAGGAGTGGTATAACTGATGACCCAGAATGTTTAAGTGACATATTCAAAGTTAAATAGATTTAGTTCCCTAACTGAAGTCTGACCCCATTGACTTTTGCCCAGGGGTATCTTTATGTTGTATCTTTCATCATTATTTATAGAACTCTTAGATGTTAAACAGAAATAAGATGATGTTTTCTAGACTTTGAAAATCCTTGAAAATACAGAAGAAATAAATAATTTTCTTTCTTTTTTGGGGGATGTCTTTTTGAGATAGTGTTTTTATGTAGTCCCAGCTGGCCTGGAACTCTCTATGCAGACCAGGCTGGCCTTGAACTCAGAGATCTGCCTGCCTCTGCTGGGATTAAAGGCAAATACCACCACCCCTGGCAGAAATAATTTTCTTTAAGTAATCTGATTGGTGCTGGAGAGATTGCTCAGTGGTTAAGAGCACTGGCACCTTGCAGAGGACCTGGGTTTAGTTTCCAGCACCCACATGGTGACTAACGACCATCTGTAACTCTAGTTTCAGGGGATCTGACTCCCTTTTCTGACCTCCTTGGGCATCACACAAGAATGGATGCATTTACATGTAGGCAATATGCTCATAAAATAAATTTTTTTTTTTTTTTGTCTTTTTGAGACAGGGTCTCCCTATAGCTCTAGCTGGCCTGGAACTCTCTATGTAGACCAGGCTGGCTTTGAACTCACAAAGATCCAACTGCCTCTGTTTCCCAAGTACTGGTATTAAAGGTGTGTGCCACCACATCCTGCTAAGAAACTTTTTATGTATATGGGAACTTTAAATACTACATTCTATTGAAGAGCTATTCAGTTTGGGTAATGAAACTGTCTAAATATGTTTAATAGCCTCTCTGAAATTCAGAGTATATAGGAGAAATTAAAATAAATATTTAAAAGAGGAGATAATAGAGGCTCAAGAAAGTACACTAATAATCTCTTATTAGTTAAATGAGGACTGTTCATTTTAGGTTTTACTAGGGATATTTCAACTATCCACAGAAGAATACTTAATGCCCATGTATGCTGAGAATTTATGTTCTTTCTTGTGTCTTTTTCTTCCTTCTAAAAAGTATTCTACTTGTTTTATAGTCCTTTTAGTACCTCAGTGAGTCTTTGAGGCAAATGTGAATGTTAAAATAAATTAATTAAACCACACAGACAGTAGTTCTGTAAGCAAGTCTCAGGTAATACCTGAGGTTTTTTTTGTTTCTGTTTTTGTTTTTTTGAGGCAAGGTCTCACTGAATAGCCCCTCCTCCCCCCCAGGTGGCCTGGGACTTGCTGTGTAGACCAGGCTGGCCTCTAACTCACAGATGTGTCTGCTGCTGCCTCCCTACTGCTGAGATTAAAGATGTGTGCTACTATACTAAGCTAATTGTTTTAATTTTAGATTTTAGTAACCTACTTTCTGACATTCAGTTTTCTAAATTTTGTGACACTAAAGCAATTCATATGCTGCTTGGGGGTTGGAGGTCAGATTGACAGGTATCTCTAGGAGGTTGCAAAGTTCTTCAGGAAAAATTAGAAGGAGCTGAAATTAGCTTTACATAGAGAATAATGGATCCCAAAGTCAAGTAGGGACAGGATGTTCCCAGTTGCTCTATATTAGGGGCAGTTGTCATGTAGTCCACACAGACTATAGCATATCTCCTTCCTACTGTGTTGTGTTAGACTCTCACTTTGGGGGCTTTAAGATTGAAGAAAACCAGAGAACCCTCTAGTTACAGGGAGTTGCTGATTGTATAGTTCAACTCCGTCACATACTTACCTTTTCTCCATCTGTAAAAATCAGACTTTTAAAGAAAAATTATTTTTGTTTATGTGTATTTAGTGTGTGTGTACCTGCTTGGCTATATATGTTTACCATGTGTATGTGTATACAGGTGCTGTGGAAGCCAGAAGAGGTTATTGATTCCCCTGGAACTTGTTAGAGGGGATTGTGAGCCACCTGATGTGGGTGCTGGGAACCAAATCTAGCTCCTCTGCAAGAGCAGCAAATGCTCTTAACTGCTGAGCAGTTAAAATTTTATTTTATTTTTTATTTTATGTGTATGAGTGTATTGCCTACATGTAAGTAAGTGCACCTGTGTAGTGCAGTGCCCGCAGAGGACAAAAGAGGGTGTCGGATCCTGGAACTGGAGTTATGGACAGTTGTTAGCTGCCATGTGGGTTCTGGGATTTGAACCCGGGTCTTCTGCAAGAACAGCCAGTGTTCTTACCACTGAGCCATCTCTCCAGCCTCACTTGTATGAATTTTAGTGATAAATTGTTATCTCATGTTTTCTCTTTTCCAGTTTTAGATAGGTCTAATATTTATAACATTCTTTCCTTATGTTGACATTCTACTTCCCTATAGCTTGTCCTGCCATTTGGAACACCAGAAACGAAAGAAAAGAAAAAAGGTTGTGGTGCATGTCTATGATCCTAGCCCTTGGGAAGTAGTGATAGGAGGATCAGGCACTGGAGGTCATCCTGGGCTACGTGAGACTCTATCTCCAAAACAGAACCTTCTGTAATCTCTTCTACCTGACACTCAATTAAATACTTAAAGTTAGTGATCATATCTTTTAGCTCTAAGCCCACACACAGCATTCTCATGCAGAAGCCGCAGTACCATACTTTTTGGTGAAAAATTCACATCTGCTTTTTTACTATCATTTCTGAGATCGTTTTTAACTATTCTTGTGGAACAAATTATGTGAGAAAAAAGTAATGCTTAAAATGAACATAGAGCTATTGTTGGGAGATTTGTGGTACAAAAGCTTTGGTTGGTTCATAAGTTTATGAAATTGAATATAGCATAGGATTCGGAACATCTTGTGTCATAGTCCAGAGTTTACACATATTTGTCCTTTTGTTTAGTATAAAAGTACCCATGGGGCTGGAGAGATGGCTCAGCAGTTAAAGAGCACTGACTGCAGACGACCTGGGTTCGATTCCCAGCACCCACATGGTGGCTGCGAACCGTCCTTAACTCCAATTCCAGGGGAATCCGAAGCCCTCTTCTGACCTCTGCGGCATTTTACGACATACATGCAGGCAATACATTCATACACATAAAAATAATAAATAAAATAGTTTTTACAAAGTACCCAGTATATGGAGTGGGATTAAAGTAACATTTTAGACACTAGTAGTATATGGTTACTCCAGTGAAATAGAGGAATGGAAATACATTTCATAGTGAGTGTATTGCTATGCGAAGTTAAATAGAAGAACTTTTAATACTATTCATAGCTCAATGCTTATAATTCTTAAAACGTTTTGTGGGCAAGATACTTTTCAAAAGCTTTTAAGGCACTTGATCATACTGAAATAGATCCTGTGTTAAAAGAATGCTTTGTCACAAAGTGTGGAAGAGGTCATTTCATTACTTCTTACTGGCAGGTTGAAAACTTGCAATCAGTAAAAATATTGAAATTTTAACGAGAAGTATTCATATTAAAAGAGTCTACTCTAGAAATTCAGTGTACTTGAATTTTGTTCTTCCTTTTTGATTTTAGTAATATTAGCCCGCACATTGATCAAGAGTACTGTAAGTACTTAATATAACATCTCAGCAACCCATTGAAATAAGTACTGATTGTTCCTCATTTTATAAACGAGTGACCTGATTACCAGAAAGCTTCCAGAGATGATATAGTAGAAGAGGTAGGGTGAGGATTTGAATCCAGGCTGTTTGGCTTGAGTTTATTGCCTTAACTACTATATTGATCTTATTTCTGCCCAGCACCCATGCGAGGCAGAAACCAACCACTAAGCTACACCCCTAACTTTTTTATATTTTAAAAAGAATGTCATTATAGATTGTCTCTCTGAGTTATAGTGATAGAATTATGAAGTAAATATTTTGGTCAAGACTGTCCATATAGGTTACAGTATTTATAGTTCGTTCATTCATTCATTCATTCATTCATTCACTTATTTTTTGGTTTTTTGAGACAAGATCTCTCTGTAGCCCCAGCTGCCCTGGAACTCGCTATGTGGACTAGATTGGCCTTGAACTCACAGAGATCCACTTGCCTCTGCCTCCCAAGTGCTGGGACTATAGGTGTGCACCACCACACTCAGCAGGTTATAGTATTTGAATGTACCACATATTTCACCACAAAAAACATTTAACTCTTAATGAACTGTTCAAACTCCAAATATATGCTACGTCATAAAAATGTATACGTGGAGGCATTCTACGGTTTATTTAAGAGGTAATACGTAGGGTTGGGAATGTAGATTAGTTGCTAGAGTACTTGCCTAGTATGTACTGAGTCCTGAGTTCAGTCCCTATATCACATAAAACTGGGTGTGGTAGTACACATGTGTACTCCCAGCAGTGGAGAGGTGGAGGCAGGAGGATCACAAGTTCAGGGCCATCCTTTTCAGTATAGTATTTAAGGCCAGCCCGGGCAACATTCGACCCTGTCTCTAAAAATCCCTCCCTCCCCATCTTAATTTTGTTTCATTTTTTTTTAAGACGGCCTTACTGTGTAGTCCAGGCAGGCCTAGAAGCCACTATTTCACACAGGCTAGCCTAGAACTCAGTGGTGATCCTCTTGCCTCAGCCTCTCAGGAGCTGGGATTATAAGTGTGTACTACCTGCTTTTAGTTTTCAGATACTAATGTGTCCCCCCCCCCCCCCCCTTTTTTTTTTTGTGACTGAGTCTCCCTGTAGCCCCAGCTGGCCTGGAACTTGATATGTAGACCAAGTTGGCGTCTATCTCACAGTGATTTGCCTGCCTCTGCCTCCCAAGTGCTGGGATTAAAGGTGTGCACCACCATGCCTGACTTCAAATACTAATATTTAACGAGAGGAAATGAGCCCACAGCTTAAAAAATAACATTCATACTTTATATTTTTTATTTTTAAAATTTATTTACTTTTATGTGTATGAGTGTTTTGCCTGCATGTATGTAACTGTACCTCTGTGTGCAGTGCCCACAGAGGTCAGAGGAAGGCACCTGATCTCCTGGAACTGGTGTTACAGATAGTTGTTAGCTGCCATGTGGTACTAGGAACTGAACCTGAGTCCTCTGGAAGAGTAGTCAATGCTCTTGACTGCTGACCCATCTCTCTGGCCCCTATTTCTTTTTTCTTTTTGGTCTTTTTTTTTGAGACAGGGTATTCCCGTAGCCCCAGCTGTCTTGGAACTGGCTATGTATGGGATTAAAGGCATATGCTACCAAGCATGGCTCAGCCCCTATTTTTTTAAATTTTATGTGGGTGAGTGGATGTAAGTGTATTGTATGCATGCAATGCCTGTGGAGGCCAGAGAGGGTGTTGAATCCCCTGGAACTAGAGTTACAGAAGGGTGTTAACTGCCATGTGGGTGCTGGGAACTGAATCTCGGTCCTTTGTAAGAGCAGCCAGTCCTCTTTGAGCCCCAGTATTCATACTTTTGATAAACTTCTGTGTGCCCCTTTCCTTCCTTGCATTCAACTGTGATTTTTACTAAATAAGCTGAACCCCATTACAGAGACCTTCAATTTGGCAGCACATTTTTGAACTATGCAAAGGCATGTTTGTAAAGTTAGACTATTCAGAAAAAGTGAAATCCTTGCTGGGAATAATTTACTACCTATTTCTATAAAGTTTTATACAGTGTTCCATAAAGTCCTATATTTATTGTCCAAGACAAAAAAAAAAAAAACAACATAAACAAGCTTCTGCTACCTTTATAATAGTCTATAGTAGGATGATTGCTTCCACTGACTGAACATGGGTTGATATTGAAGCACTTCTGGCATCTTATTTAATCAAACCACCAGGTAGATCTTTTACATTCATACTCCTATTTTTCCCATTTGTAGAGTCTTGTTTTGAGGAAGAGTTTTAAGGCTTTTTTCCTCTGCTCTTTCCTGAAAACACTGAATTCCCTGAACTCAATGGTACATACTCTTTTTTTTTTTGAAGCAGGGTCTCCCTGTAGCCCCAGCTGTCCTGGAACTCATGATGTAGACCAGGCAGGCCTTGAACTCACAGAGCTCTGTCTGCCTCTGCTGGGACTACAGGCGTGCGCTACCACGCCCGGCTGGTATATATTCTTACATAAATAATTATATGGGTATAAGGAGGTTGGGAGACAGTATTAAACTTTTTTTTTTTTTTTGTATCTGTATGAGTATATTGCCTGCATGTGTATAAGTGCACCCGTGTTGCGCAGTGCCCTTGGAGGTCAGAAGAAGGCATTGGATCCCCTGGAACTAGAGTTAGGACAGTTGTTAGCTGCCATGTAGGTGCTGGAAACCGAACCTGGGTCCTCTGCAAGAGCAGTCAGTGCTCTTAATCACTGAGCCAACTCTCCAGCCTTAGTATTTAACTTCTAACTCACATTGTCTAAAGAAATTAGTCTTCTCAAATACATACTTCATATGGCATGTTCATGTTTTTACAGTAATTAAATTTTTCTCTTGAGCTTTATTTTTTTCTCAGCTTGCTTCAAACATTGTATGTAAAAAACAAACTGTTTTGAAGGTCCATCTAGGCATGGTAGCACATACCTTTAATCCAGCCCTGGGGAGGCAGAGGCAGGCAGATGTCTGTGAGATCAAGACCAGCCTGGTCTACCTTGCAAGTTCCAGGCCATTGGGGCTACAGGTAAACCCTCTCTCAGGAAACAACTTTGTTTTGAAGACAGATGTGGCTTTCTTGGGTTGGCAGAGTTGCATGCTGCTGCGGTATGTAGGGTTTTGTTTTGAGAGTGACTTAACTGTGTAACCTATACTTTTGTTCATCCTCTGGCCTGAGTCTCCCGTGTGCTAGGATTATAGACGTGTACTACACTCCTGACTTCCGGTATTTTAAGAATTGATGGTGAGGAGGGGCAGTGCTGGGGATATACTCAGTTGGTAGACTCCTTGTTTAACATGCACAAAGCTCTAGGTTCCATCCCTAGCACCACATAAGTGCACACGTTGACTCACCATCTATAATCTCAGCACTTTGGAGGTGGAGGTTGCAGGATCAGGAGTTGAAGACCAGCTAGAATACATGAGAACCTGTCTTTAAAAACAAAATCAGGATACTAGGGATGTAGCACAATGGTAGGGTGCTTGCCTGGCTTACATAGATGTGGTCCTCAGCACTACACAGAAAAGTTAGGAGCCATGCTTACACACTGTTTTGATTATAAGGATCCCAATATTTTGACAGCAACAAGTTAATACTAGTAATTTAGGCAGTCAGACTTTGCCTTGTATTTTTTTTTATTTTAATTTTATGTGTATGTGTGCATGTATGTAAGTGCACCTGTGTTGTGTAATGCCCAAGGAGGAAAGAAAGGGCCTTTGGATCCACTGGAACTGGAGTTACAGATAGTTAATTGCCATGTGGATGCTGGGATTCAAACCCGGGTCCTCTGTAAGAATAGCCAGTGCTTTTAACCTCTGGGCCATCTCTCTAGCCCTTATGTCCTGTATTTAATAAAGCATCTTACTAAAATGTGGTGCTATAAAAATCAGTTTTGTCGGAGAGATAGCTCATTGGTTAAGAGCACTGACTGCTTTTGCTGAGGACCTGAGATTGATTCCCAGCACCCACGTGGCAGCTAACAACTGTCTGTAACTCCAGTTCCAGAGAATCTGATGCTCTTTTCTAACCTCTGAGGATATTGCATGACATGGGTGCACTTAAATGCATGCAGGCAATACACTCATGCACATTGAAAAATAAGTGCTGGGCATCATGGCATGCCTTTAATCCTAACATTCCCAGCACTCTGGAGGCAGAGACAGGTGAATCTCTGTGAGTTCAAGGCCAGCCTGGTCTGCATAGCCAGTTCCAGGCCACTTGGGGCTACAGGAGACCCTGTCTCAAAAACACCAAAAAAAAAAAAAAAAATGTTTTTTAAAAACATCAATTTTTTCATAGGGATAAAAGAGTCTAAACCTGTTTTAGTCCATCATCACTTTTCCCTCTTCTATTCATATCTTTTCACACCCCCCCCCCAAAAAAAGCTGGGCATGGTGGCACATCTTTTTAGTCCTAGTGCTTGGGAGACAGAGGCAGGCAGATCTTTGTAAGATTGAGGCCAGCCTGGTCTACATGGCAAGTTTCAGTCCAGCTGGAGCTATAGGGAGATCCTGTTTCAGACCAAAACAAAAACAAAAACTTCCTTTTGGGGGTTGCAGAAATGTCTCAGTGGTTAAGAGCACTTGCTGTTCTTGCAGAGGTGCTAAATTCCTAGCACCTACATGGTAGCTAACAACTGTCCTTCCAGTTCCAGGGGCTCTGACACCCTCTTCTGGCCTCTTTGGGCACTGCATGCACATGGTGCATTTACATACATGCAGGCAAAACACCCATACACAGAAAGTATAAAGTTTATATTTTCTAATAACAAATGAAAACTTCATTTTGGTTCTAGGAAGTGAATCCAGGCCCTTGCACATGTTAGGTAGGCATTTTAACACTGAGCCACTTCCTCAGTCCTATTTAGTTTTGAGTGATACATTAGAAAATGGTGCCTTAGCTGGGCGTTTTGCTGCATGCCTGTAGTCCCAGCACTTGGGAGGCAGAGGCAGACAGATCTCTGTGAGTTCAAGGCCAGCCTGTCTACATAGTGAGTTCCAGGACATCTGGGGCTACAGGGAGACCCTGCTTCAAAAAGACTGAAAAAAAAAAAAAAAAAGGGTCTTAACAATGTTTTTAAGAAATGTGATCAGTTGCTATAAATTATGAATTTCTGTTTAAAAGAAGAAATGATAGTTTCTAGGACTTTTTACAGATTGCTTCATAAAATAGTCTTAGGAGCCATATGCACTATTAAATCTCTTGAAACTTAACCTGTCAAGGTCTCATAACTATTATTTTTCCCTCTTGAATGTATATTTTTTTAATAGTTTTTTTTTTTTTTTTTTGAGACAGGATCTTCCAGTAGACCCAGCTGGCCTGGAATTCACTATGTAGACTATGCTGGCATTGAACTCACAGAGATCTACCTGCCTCTGCCTCCGAAGTACTGGGATTAAAGGCACCATTATGTCCTACTTGAATGTATTTTAATATTTATTATAGGTGTGTTAGTGTCTTTTAGAGAGCCTTTCTCTTTGCTTGTTAAAGATTTCGTCAGTCCCTCAGTTTCCAGATTTGAGGTAAAAGTGGACATTTTTAGTATTCCACTGTACTGAAACAATTAGGAAATACCAAGAGAAACTAGTATGAGTATAGGACAAAGGAGTACAAAGATGGGTTTTTAAAGCTTTCTGTCAAGAACTCAATACTTTATTTCCAACAGAAGCTTTTTCTGATACTAAGGAAAAGTATTTTATAGTCCTAAGACTGGAGCAGTAGTAATTCTGTCAGGCCTAAATTTTTTAAAAAATTATTCATTTAATAACCACATGATTAGAAGAAGCATTTCATTACAGCTTTAGCATATTTGAGAACAATTTCCAGAGCAAAGATACGTCTCTTTCAAAAGTGGCTGTAAATTTTTAGGTTCACAGTTGAATTAATACAGCTGTACAATATAGAACTCAGTATAAACCCTGTAAGACATAAAATTGGGTTTCTTTTTTAAAAATATTTTATTATTTTTATTTTATGTGTATTGAGTGTATTGCCTACATGAGTGTGAGTTGCACCCATGTCATGCAGTGCCGTGGAGGTCAGAGGAGGGCTTCAGATTCCCCTGGAACTGGAGTTAAGGATGGTTTAAAGCCGCCATGTGGGTGCTGGGAATCGAATCCGGGTCTTCTGCAAGAGCAGTCAGTGCTCTTAACCACTGAGTCATCTCTCCAGCCCCATTGAATGAGTTTTTAACCTTTAAAAAAAGATCTCCATTTCATTTTAAAATATACTGTTTCCTACAGAAACACTCATTGTTTTTGCTACTAACACTTAGATGTTGGCACATGGCTCTTTAATCTCTATGTACCTGATTATTACTAGTCACAGTCGGTTTCACTTGGATCCTTGGCACCTGAGTATGGATATAAAGTCATCAGGTAGATTTCAGTGATAATGTTTATCACCTCTACTAATTAACATGAAGTAAATTTTTATGCTTCCTTCTCAAATATAACTCATTTTTTAAATTTGTTAATTTCTTTTTGTGTGTGTATATTATACAGAACATCCCAACAATCTTACTCATCTGTATACCCATTTTCCAAATGCCATACGATATCAGGATACACATTGTACAGGCTCTGAGAGAATAAAAGGAATCTTTCCAAAATGCTATGACTGGGGAGGTTCATTTTGTAAAGTGCTTATTATTCAGTCATGAGGAGCTGATTTCAGATCCCCAGCACCTGTGGAAAAGCTGGATGTGGCAGTGTATACTTGTAACACCAGTGCTGGGAGAACGGAGACAGGTAGATTCTGGGGGATTTGCTGGCCAGCCAGTCTTGCTGAAATTGTAAACTCAAGGTTCCTTGAGTGACCCTGTCTCAAGAAATGAGGTGGAGGGTGGTAGAAGAAGGGACCTGAATGTTGACCTACGGCCTTCGGGTATGAGCCTGGCAGGCACACCTGCA
>NW_008358662.1:239362-246846 GCF_000622305.1 Nannospalax galili | reverse complement strand
CACACACACACACACACACACACACACACACACACACACAACACACACCCCCCCCCATGGTAAAGGAGTGCGGGTTTCTAAGATTTATCTTTTTTTATTAGGTATTTGTTTTCTATGAGTCACGTATGCAGAGAGTGGTACAAGATTCTTCACCTGACTCCATTCTGGGCTTTTTTAATTAGTCAAGGTGGTTTGCTTTGTAAATGCACAGGTGATTAAAAATTGCATGCAGAAGCCCACTGTTTTCAGGATTATAGGAAATACTATAGTGTTTAACATAATAAAACATGAAAAATGTAAATTCTTAGGTTTTTGAGACAGGGCCTTCACTTTGCTCTGTAATTAGGGGTGACTTGCCTCCACTTCCCAATTGGTGAGTGCACCATGCCCAGAAAAAGGTTATAAACATTTTTAGATACTTATTTGTATGTGTGGGCATGCTTGTTCCTGTGTGTTGTGTGTGTGTGTACATGGATGTGCACAACACATGCACACATGCATATGGAAGCCAGGGGTTGATACCTACTGTTGTCTTCAATCAGGCTCTCTACCTGCTGTGCTTTATTTTTTTAGACAGGGTATCATTACGTATCCCTGGCTAGTCTGGAGCTCACTGTGTAGACCAGGTTGGCCTCACAGAGATCTTCCTGCTTCTGCATCCCAAGTACTGAGATTAAAGACATGTGCCACCATCTATCTACCTTTTTTTTTTGGTCTTTTTGAGACAGGATCTCCCTGTAGCCCCACCTGTCCTGGAACTCACTATGTAAACCAGGCTGGCCTTGAACTGACAGAGATACGTCTGCCTCTGCCTCCCAAGTGCTGGGACTACAGGTGTGTGCCACCACGCCTGGCATACCTTATTTTTTTTGAGGCAGAGTCTTTTACCAGACCTGGAGTAGACTGCTTAGATAGACTGACTAGCAAGTCCTATAATCAGAACCTTCTGTCTTCACCTTCCCAGCACTGGGATTACAGGTATTCAATGCCATTTTCACTATTTATGTGGATCTAGGGATCTAATTTGGATCCTTAAGCCTGTGCACCAAGCACTTTAGCAACTAAGCCTTTTCTGTCTCTCAGTTTTAGATATTTAGATGATTTTGTGTGGAAGTAGGATCAGAGCTACCTTGTATAGGTCTAGTATATATAGGTGGTGATGAATATAGTATATTGTATTTGGGGTTAACTGTAGAAAGTTTTTTGTATAGAAAGAGTAGAGCATGTACTATTGTGAAACTATTTGATCTCTCTTAGTTGAAATTGTGCCAGATTTTCTTACTGTTAGGAAGGTTATTGGAGGTGCTCCTTTTTTTGATGGCTGGTTGGATTTTATTTTTAATTTATTATTTTATGTGTATGAGTGTATTGCTTGCATCTATTTAAGTGTACTTGTGTTGTGCAATGCCTGAGGAGGTCAGAAGATGGTGTTGGATTTCCCTAGAACTGGAGTTAGAAACAGTTGTTAGCTGCCATGTGGGTACTGGGTATCGAACCTGGGTCCTCTGTAAGAGCAGTCAGTGCTCTCAACTGCTGAACCTTCTCTCCAACCCCATGGTTGGGTTTTATAATACTTAACCAGATAGTGCTTTTCTGTTAAGTGTAATTTCATATTTTGCTGCAGACTCGAGTCTGATAATCAAGCATATGGACATACTGAGTACAGAAGTGAAGTGGATAAGGTATGTATCATATGGAAATGTCAACTTCTGTTTGTTAAGGAATTAGATAGCGTTATATCTAAACTTAAAGGAGTAGGTGGAACCTCAAAACCAGTATTATTATTATTATTATTATTATTATTATTATTGTCTCTTTGAGACAGGGTCTCCCTGTAGCCCCAGCTGGCCTGGAACTCACTATGTAGACCAGGATGGCCTTGAACTCACAAAGATCTGCCTGCCTCTGCCTCCCAAGTGCTGAGATCAAAGGTGTGCGCCATCAAGCCCTGTACAAAATCATTATGTATAAAAGAAATTTTAAGATACTTGCTTGGGCCTGGTGATACATGCTTGTGTTCCAACACTCAGTAGGCTGAGGTAGGAGGATCAAGACTTGCATGGGCTACAGAGTCAGTTCATGGCCAGTCTCTGCAACTTAGCATGACACTGTCTCAAAACAAATAGAAAAAGGGTAGGGAATGTAGCCTTGCTTGTGTGAGGCTCTGGGTTCAAAAAAATTGTAGAGGGCTTGAGAGATGACTCAGCGATTCAGAGCACTGACTGCTTTTCCAGAGGACCTGGATTTAGTTCCCGGCACTTACTTGGCACCTAACAAGGACTTCTGGCCTCCTAGGACTTTGCACATAAAACATTCATACACATAAAAGTAAATAAATCTTTAAAAAATTATATTTTTGTAGTGTTTGTGTGTATGGAGGATAATTTTTGTCGATTTTTACATATGTATATGTATATGTATATGTATATGTATATGTATATGTATATGTATGGTGGTGCTTGAGCCCATGCATTCATTGGGGACCAGAGGAAGCCATTGGGTGGCTTGCTCTGTCACTCTCTGCCTTCTTCCCTTGAGTCAAGGTCTCTCACTGAATCTGGAGCTCGAAGTTTTTCCTAGACTGACTGGCCAGCAAACCTAAGTCATCCTCCTGTTTCCACCCCTTCTCACTTTCCCCCAGGGCTGGGATTATAGACAGCACAGCCACACCTGGCTTTTTACATGGGTGCTGGGGATCCAAACTGTGGGCCTCTCACTTATATAGCCAGCACTCTTACCCACTGAGCCTTCTCTGAGCCCTTCTTTATTTCTTGAAGGCAGGGTCACATACTATGTATAGCATAGGCTGACAATCTTCTTGCAACAGCCTCCTGGGTGCTGGAATTACCTGCATGTTCTACCATGCTGATTGATTCTGTGCTACTTTTTAATTGTTTAATTGCCCACATATATGTACCTCTGTTATTTGTACATGTTTACTCTAAATTCATCTAACTACTTCTAGATAAGATGAAGACAATTTTTAGTACTCTAAAATAGATTCATTAATGTCTTTGTTAGGTAGTTCTGGCTTTGAAGGATATTTTCACTGTTTCTCTTTTTCTCCATTTCAGGTTTATTTTGTGGTTTCCGTATCTCATCTTCTGTTGGTTTGAATTATCTTTATACCCTTTAACTGGTTTGCTTCTATTATCTCTCTGAAAATGCTCTGGTTTTCTTTTGATGATTAACCTCACCCATGGTTTCCTGCTACTAAATTCAACATAAGGAAACAAAGAAAGCTAGGCATAAGGGCTTGTTTATGTAGTCCTGGCTCCTGGGAGGCTGAGGTAGAATCTCTTAAACTCAGAAGCTTAAAGTCAATCTGGATTATATAGTAAACCTTCAACTCAAAACAACCCCACCCCCCCAACCAAAAAAAAAGTATAGCAAGAACAGCACTGGGCCAGGTACAGTAGTGCATGCATTTAATTCCCAGTACCCTAGGAGACAGAAGCAGACAGATCTCTGGGAGTTTGAGGCCAGCCAGGGCTATATAGTAAGAGCTTGTCTCAAAACAAGAAACAACAATGAGAAGCAACCTCCTCAGCAACCCCGCCCCCCTCCAAAACAGAACTGCATATGATTATAATCTTAAGGTCTTAAACTTGAATGTTTTAGACCTTAGCAACATGGGGCACTGGGGCAAGATCTACTGACAGAAAATGGAGTTTAATAATAGTACCAGCCTTACTGAGTTACTGTGAGAATTAATTGAATTCTTGAGAGATGTGGAACCAGTGACTACACATAGCATGTTTAGTGTTAACTACTCTTAGGTAATTTGCAGAGCTAATTTCAGAGCTTCCTTACCTTACTACTTTAAGGATAAATGGTTATTTCAGAAGTATATGATTGTCTCTTCATGTCTTATTGGAGATGAGTTCCAAGACCTCTGGAAATAACAAAATTGGTGGATGCTCAAGTCATTTATATAAATGGTAGTATTTGTATATAGCCTAAACATGTCCCCTCATGCCCTTTTATTTATTTTGGAGTTAGGGATTAAACTCAGGGCCTTGCTAAGTAACTGTCAGTCACTATGTTGTACTCCAGCCCTCCTGTGTACTTTTAAAATCATTTCTATATTGCCTGTAATACATAACTACAATGTTAATGTTACATTAAGCCATTTTGTCTTGTTTAGGGAAAAAGGAAAAGAAAGAAGTGTACATGTTAGCACAGGATCCAGCTTTTTACTCCTGATATTGTAGGTCTGAGATTGTTTAATCTGCAGGTATGAGACACCTGGACACAAATAACTGGCTTTCTTTTCTTTGTTTTGTATTACTGGAATTTTGCACATGCTAGCAAACACTGTACCTTCTCTTTAAAAAAATATTATTATTGGAATACAGGATTTAATAGATAGGTGATACATAAATGCAGTCACTGGTTTATACAAAATTTTCCTGCTTTTGTAGTGTTTTTAACTAAAAGTCACTTAGATTTGGCCTTATCAAAGTCTTACAGATGCATTTAACAGTCTGTTTTGTTTTTCGAATCTAGTGTTTTAATGATTATTTAGGCATAGGTATTTGTTCTTTTCTGATACAAATTTAGAAGAGCATAGCATTTTCTCCTCAGCACTGTTTGTAATAGTTCTAGTTTCCCTATGTTCTTCAGACATGTTTTGTGAATTGGCAAGGTAAGCAGAAATGTTATAGACATAACATTTTTCATAGCCTGTCACTTTGCAGCAGACTGTGGCCACCCCTGGCGCATTTGGTGCACTTAAGAGGAATATAGCCTTTTCCCTGCTGAACAGCTTAATCACTAGAATTAATTTCTTAAAAAATTTTTTACTTAGGTGTATATGTTTATTGCCTGCATATATGTAAGTGCACCTGTGTCATGTAGTGCCTGCAGTGGTCAGAAGAAAGGTTCAGATTACCTTCGAACGTCTTGATTCAGCCTTTGTTTTGTTTTGTTTGGTCTTTTCTTACAAACACACACACACACACACACACACACACACACACACACACACATTCATACTGTTTTGTTTCGTATTTTTCCTTACACACACACACACACACACACACACACACACACGCACGCACGCACGCACCCCCATTCATACTGTTTTGTTTTGTTTGGTCTTTTTTGAGGCAGGGTCTCCCTGTAGCTCCATCTGGCCTGGAACTTACTATGAAGACCAGGCTGGTCTTGAATTCACAGAGATCTGCCCGCCTCTACCTCCTGAGTGCTGGGACTAAAGGCATGCTCTGTCATGTGGGAACTGACATGTGGGAATTGAACCTAGATCCTCTGTCATGTGGGAACTGAACCCAGATTCCTCTTCAAGATCAGCATACATTCTCAACTGTTGAGCCGTCTCTCTTAATCCCTCTCCATTTTTGAGACATTGAACCTGGAGCTCACTGATTCAGCTAACAAGCTCCAGCAATCCTGTCTCCCTTTGCTGGGATTACAAGCTCATGCCACTGTGCTTGACTTTTTATGTGTGTGCTGAGGAAACTCAGGCCTTCATGCTTGTACAGAAAGCACTTTATTGACTCAGGCATCACCCCAGCTTTCAGCTGTGTTTGAGAGTCATTTTGTAAATGTAGGGCATCTAGATAAATTTCATTCTACCTTTAGTAATTACCACCAGGAACAGACCCATAGTTAAATAGTTTCGTTGTTACTTTTTTTTTTTTTTTTTTTTTGGTGTTTTTGAGACAGGGTCTCCCTGTAGCCCCAACTGTCCTGGAACTCACTAGGTAGACCAGGCTGGCCTTGAACACCCAGAGATCTGAGTGCTGAGATCAAAGGAGTGCGCTACTATGCCCAGCTTGTTGTTACTTTTTATTACATTTATTTATATGTGGGGTGTGTGTGTGTGTATGTGTATTCCTGTATGCCATGGTGCATGTGTGGAGGTCAAATGATAACCTGCAGGAGTCAGTTCTCTTCCATTCTGTGGGTTTGGAGATTGGATTTAGGTTTTCAGGCTTGGTGGGATGTACTTCTACCCTCTGAGCCATCTCAACACCCCTAGTTGGTTATTTTGTTTTACTTGTGGCAGCAAAGTTTTCAGATCATGGGGAACCATGGTGTGTCTCAATAAGAGAATGCTGGAAAGGGTCTATTAAGGATTTGAGCTTCAATAGTACTGAGGATTGAGCCTAGGGCTTAAGCACAGACTTTGCTACTGAGCTACAGTCCCCTCTCCAGATACGAGCTTGTTTTGGGTAACATTGGAGGTGGTTTAAGGAGTTGGAGGCTTGGTCTTATTTAGTGCTGTCAAAAGGTGATTGGGTATCAATAAATCTTATGTCGGGTAAACTTGAATGAGAATAAAGTTGGAATTAGTAAAGACCTGCCATTTGGAGAAAGAAATTACATGCACATGTGGATTTGAATTTTTTTCGTTGTAGTTGGCTTGTTTTGCTTCATCTCAATGTGGTCTCATAATGACTACATTTGTTATAGATATTCAGTGAGGTTGGCTAACAGAACGATAATCTGTAATAACTTTGTGGCTTCATTGAGAACATGAGATCAGTTCCCAGAGAAAAGGAATGCTTTTTGTTTTTTCCATTCTAAAATATCCTAATAATACTCATGTATACCAAGCCTTTCACTATTGTAGGGAGGTCATGATTTAGTAACAATGATAAATTGGTCAAAGATCAGATTGAACAAGCTACAGCAGTGTTGATGACAGTTGTTTTTATAAAGCAGCACCTGGAATGCACTTGGTGGTAGATTAGCCCACATATGCCATCTGGTTCTAAGAAATAGTTTAGTAGGCCTGGAGAGGTGTCTCAGTGGTTAAGAGCACTCAGTGCTCTCAAAGAGGATCTGGTTTCAATTCCCAGCACCCACATGGACGCTATGAACTGACCGTCTGACCTCTGAGGCATTGCACAACATGGGTACACTCACATAAATGCAGGCAACACATAAAATAAAAATAATAAAATATATTTTAAAAAAGAGTTTAGTGACTGAAGTATCAGTGTTTTCGTTTTTTTAGTTTTTATTTTATGTGTAGTAGTCTTATGCTTATATGTAAGTGTACCATGTGTACAGTGCCTGTGGAGACCAGAAGGGGGGGTCAGGTACCCTGGAACTGGAATTACAGATGGTTCTTAGTTGCCATGTGGGTGCTGAGAACTGAATCTGGGTCTTCTGCAAGAGCACCCAGTGCTCTTAACCCTTTAATCATCTCTCCAGCCCCCCAGAGATCTGCCTGCCTCTGCCTCCTGGATGCTGGGACTAGAGGCATGTGCCACCATGCCCAGCTTCTGCATATGTTTTTCTTAAGAAATAATAGGGAGGGCTGGAGAGGTGGCTCAATGATTAAAAGCGCTTTCTGCTTTCCCAGTGCTGCATCCAAGTTTGGTTCCCAGCACCCACTTTAGGTGGTTCAAAGCCACCTATAACTTAAGCTCCAGGCAATAAGATACCCTGTATTCTATGAAAGGACCCACACACGTGGTACACAGACATATATATATATATATATATATATA
>NW_008358662.1:226086-239344 GCF_000622305.1 Nannospalax galili | reverse complement strand
GAGAGAGAGAGAGAGAGAGGTCTTTTAAAAAGAGAAGATAGGGACTGGGGATGTAGCTCAGTTGATGGCCTAGCATGCACAAAGCTTTGAATTCAGTTCTAAGGACTGCACAAATCAGGTATGATGGTGCATGCCTGTAATTTCAGTGCTCAGGAGGTGGAGGCTGGAAGATCAAAAGTTCAAGATCATTATCAACCCCAAAGCAAATTTGAGGCCAGCCATGACTACATGAAACCTTATCTCAAAAAACAAAACCCTGAATGATGGATAACTGAATTTCCCTGCATTAATCTCTCAGTCCTAGAGTTTACTAAAATATATTACATGAGTTGCTTCTTTTTTTTTTAAATTTATTTTTATTAGCCGGGCGTGGTAGTGCACGCCTTTTATCCCAGCAGAGGCAGATGGATCTCTGTGAGTTTGAGGCTAGCCTGGTCTACATAGTGAGTTCTAGGTCAGCTGGGCCTACAGGGAGACCATGTCTCAAAAAGACCAAAAACATTAAAAAAATTTTTTTTAATTTATTACTTTTATGTGTATGTATGTATTGCCTGCATGTAGATAAGTGCATCTGTGTAGTACAGTGCCTGTGGAGGTCAGAAGAGGCTGTCAGATCCCTTGGGACTGGAGTTATGGACAGTTGTTAGCTGCCATGTGGGTGCTGGGATCCGAACCTGGGTCTTCTGCAAGAACAGCTGGTGTTCTTACTGCTGAGCCATCTCTCCAGCCCCCGAAGACTAAAAATTTTTTTATTTTTATTATTTTATGTGTATGAGTGTTATTTGCATGTATGTAAGTGCACCCATGTTGTTCAGTGCCCATGGAGGACAGACGAGGGTGTTGGATTCCTGGGAGCTAGAGTTAAGGACCGTTGTTAGCCACCATGTAGGTGGTGGGATTTGAACCCAGGTCTTCTGCAAGAACAGTTAGTGCTCTTAACCTCTGAGTCATCTCTCCAGCCTCCATGAGTTGTTTCTCTTTGCAGCTAGGTAGAGACATCTGTTCATTTTATATATGATCTAACTTGAAGCAATATATATTGAAGACTTAAAGACTTTAAAGATGTATGAACTCTCACTTTTCCCTAACAAAGTGTAATTCCTTATGTATGCTCAGATTGACTGTAGTCAAAGCACTTTTTTTGTCTTTAGTTTGGTTTTGCAGTGCTGGAGATGGAGCCCAGGGACTCATGAATGCTAGGTACTGATGTCCTCGTGAGCAGTGCAAATACTAGAGATGTTTGGTTTTAGAGCACTAATTCCAATAGTATCTAAATTATGCACAGTATTCTAAAATAAGCAGTGTGTACTTGTGTAATAGGATGGAAAAATACCCTTTTGATGATTAGGTAATTTTTGTAGTGTTTGGGAGTATAAAAATACTGACTTTTGGGGCTGGAGAGATGGGTCAGCAGTTAAGAACACTGGCTGTTCTTGCAGAAGACCCGGGTTCGAATCCCAAAAACCCACATGACAATTAATAACTGTCCGTAACTCCAGTTCCAGGGGATCCAACAGCCTCTTCTGTCCTCTCAGGGCATTGCACGACATGGGTGCATTTAACCTACATGCGGGCAATACACGTATCCACATAAAAATAATAAATAAAATTTAAAAACTACTGACTTTTAAAAAATTATTGATCATTTGATAATGCGAATCTGGTGATACCTTTAAAACATGATAGTCTTCATAAAATTTGTCTCTTAGTAAGCTTCAGGATAGATTTCCTATATTTTCATGATAAGTTGAGGATATTTTCCTTAACACTGAATTCCATGTGTATGCATGTGTGGGTATATGTAAAAGTGCAGGTTTGTGTTGTGTATATGGTTGTGTATATGTGTGGAAGCCAGAGGTCAACCTTGGGTATTTTTTTTTTTAATTTTATTATTTTTATTTTATGTGTAAGAGTGTATTGCCTGCATGTATGTGAGTGCACCATGTTGTGCAATGCCTTGGAGGTCAGAAGAGGGCTTTAGGGCTTTGGAGTCCCCTGGAACTAGAGTTAAGGATGGTTTGTAGCCACCATGTGGGTGCTGGGAATCGAACCCAGGTCCTCTGCAAGAGCAGTCAGTGCTTTTAACTGCTGAGCCATCTCTTCAGCCCTGGGTGTTCTTTAGGAGCCATCTCTTGTTTCTTTGAGACAGTCTCTCAGTGGGACCTGGGGCTTGCCAGTAGACAGACTTAACTATTAGCAAGCCCCAGGAACCGTCTTTCTTCTATAATCCCCAGGGATTACAGGCATTCCTCCCTCCCTCCCTCCCTCCCTCCCTCCCTCTCTCTCTCGTGGGTTCTGAAAATCCAACTCAGATCCTCATGTCTGCATAACAAACATTTTACTGACTGAGCCATCTCCCCCACCCCATATATCTGAACTTTTTTATCAGTAAAACTTGAGTAAATTTTAAAACCAGAAAAGTTAGACTTGTAGATAAGACTTATTTATTAAAAATGGAGAGCATCTCTGGGTAGTGTCACATGAGTAGATAATTCAACTATTAAAAGAGTAAGACATATTTCTCTTAAAGAAGTTAACACTATTCTGCCATTGATTGAAGATTTTCCCACAGAAAAAGTAGTATGTGTGTCATTGAAATCTTGTTGTTCTTTCTTCTTCCCCCCTCCAGAAACTGAAAAACAATAGATTTAGAATATAGAAGCTTTTACATAGTAAAATTAAAATTTGTTTATATGGAACAAACTAAGGATTAAAACTTAATTTAGCTAGGTGTGGTGGTGCACACCTTTAATTCCAGTAGAGTCAGGTAGATCTCTTTGAATTCAAGGCCAGCCTGGACTACATAGTGAATTCCAGGGCAGCCAGTGTTACAGAGTGGGTTTTTGCTTGCTTGCTTTCTTTTCTTTTCTTTTCTTTCTTTCTTTCTTTCTTTCTTTCTTTCTTCACAAAGCCCAGGATGACCTTAAATTTACTATATAGCTTGTATTCCTGGTTTTCCTGCCTCCACCTCCCAGGTGCTAGGATTATAATCTGACATTACAGTCATGTGACCATTCCTGGCAAGACAGACACCTTTCTTCCTCTTCTCCTCCTCCTCCTTTTTTTTTTATTTTTGCTATTGTTTTGAAACAGTGTCTCCCTGTAGCCCCATCTGGCCTGAAACTCACTATGTAGACAAGGCTAGTCTGGAATACATAGAGATCTGCCTGCCTCTGCCTCCTGACCCTCCCCCTCCCCCTCCCTTTTTTAAGAGCTGAAGAGATGGCTCAGCAATTAAGAGCACTGACTTCTCTTCCAGAAGACCTGAGTTTGATTCCTAGCACCAACATGGCGGCTAACAACTGTCTGTTACTCTAGTTCCAGGGGATATAACACCCTCTTCTAGCCTCCAAGGGCATTAGGCATCTGCCACTGCAGCAAGAAGAAAATTTATTTTCTTTCTAAGGTGTGTGGGTATGTGTTTGTGTGTGTGTTGAAACAGGGTCTCCCCTGAGCTGGCCTAGAATGTGCTACATAGACCAGGCTGACCTTGATCTCACAGAGCTCTGCTTGCCTCTGCCTCTCAAGTGCTGGGATTAAAGGCGTATACCACCAAACATGAGTTTTGCTTTTAAAAATATTATTTTTTGAGTGGTCAAAAAACTTCTTATTCTAAAACTTGTATTACGCTGGGCGTGGTGGCTCACGCCTGTAGTCCCAGCACTTGGGAGGCAGAGGCAGGCGGATCTCTTGTGAGTTCAAGGCCAGCCTGGTCTACACAGTGAGTTCCAGGACAGCTGGGGCTACAGGGAGACCCTGCTTCAAAAAGACAAAAAAACCCACAAAACTTGTATTACAATCAATCGCTTGTTTTATCTTTGAACACTAGTATCTTATGCTACTACATTCCCATTTATTGACAAATGGGTAAATATTGATAGATATAAAAATAGCATTCACTTAAATACTTTGGTTTCAAGGTAAAATATTTTATTTTTATGTGTATTGAGTATATTGCCTGCATCTGTGTAAATGCACCCATGTTGTACAGTGCTGGAGAGTTGGCTCAGGGTCTTTAACATATGTACCACTGAACTATACCTGCAGCTCATTTTAGGTTTAAAAATTTTTTTTAATTACATTTATTATTTATTTGTGTGTGTGATGCACATGTGGAGGTCCGTGGTCTACTCTTCAGTGTGATTCTAGGGATCAAGCTTAGGTTGTCAAGCTTGGTGTCAAGCATCTTCATTCACTGATTCAATTCACTGGCCCTCACTTTAGGCTTAACATTGCATAACTCTCATTTCAGCTTTTTACTTACAATATAAGTGCAGAATTTGCTTTTTTGTTTTGTTTTTGGTCTTCTTTGTGACAGGGTCTCTCTGTAGCTCCAGCTGTCCTGGAACTCACTATGTAGACCAGGTTGGCCTTGCACTCACAGAGATCTGCTTCCTCCTGCCTTCCAAGTGCTGGGATTAAAGGCGTGCACCACCATGCTGGGCCTGAAAGAAAGCATTCTTTAAGCACAGTGGAGGATGAGAGATCTTCATTCTACCATGTTACTTTGTTACTTATGTTCCCTATGATGACTAGAGATGAGAAATAGTCCAGAAACTGGGAACACAGTTCCCACATCCTGACACCACCTATGTCCTCAGAGAGAGGCAGCACCGTTGCACATACCTGGTTAACCAACATTTTCTGGGACGTGTCAGTAGCATGATCACGTGATTTCTGTGTGCTTGCCTCACAAAAGCAGCACATAATCTCTAGTTACATGGATACACTGATACATTCTTTAGGATATGGTAATCACACCATTGGTGCCTGCTTTCAGTCTGTGTTGTACAAGATATTCCCACTTCCTGGTTAAATGGATCCACTTTGACCTTTCCTGTAAAATGGGAAGATCACAGGTGATGAATATAAAAACTGACTACATAAAATTACTGACCTATATGGGGATCTCACTTGCAGCCTGGCATCATGAGTAGCTCCGTTCCCTAACCAATCAAACTGAAGACGAAGGGCAATGCTCAAATGCATTTTTTTCCTTCAGCCATACATGACAACAAGTGTATTTCATGTTTTATGCATCTCATGGAAGAAGTAAGACACTGTATCACCAGCAAGGCTGAGGTCTGTGGTGCACCAATATTTGGGGAACGCAGGGATGGAAAGGTAAGGAATGAACTGGGTGGACTTAATAAAGTGGTTTCTCCTGAAAATTTCCACTTCTTATAAAGGTAGTAAGTATTCATTGAAAAATTCAATTAGAAGTTAAAAAGTCTTCCATTCCTCTATGCCCATCTTACATGTAGAGTTAAGGACTATATTGTTAATAGGCCTTTATGCTTCTTTTACCCCCCTCTATTTAAGACAAGAATCTCATGTAACTCAGGCTGGCCTCAAAGTTGCTAGGTAGCAGAGGATGGCCTTGAAATACTGATTCTCCTGTCTCTACCTTCCAAGTGCTGGGATTACAGGTGTGAGTCACTGTGCCTGAACGTGTATATCTTCCCAGATTTCCTATACATGCACAAAAAATATTTTTAAAATTACCTCAGAAAGAAGCTTCCATTGCACATGCTCGTTTGCTGTTAGCTTTTCTCTTCACCCTATGGCATACATGAGATTGTCAGTTTCCCTTTATATTCATCACCTGTGATCTTCCCAGTTTTACAGGAAAGGCCAAAGCACATCCATTTAACCAGGAAGTGGGAGTATTTTGTACAACACAGACTGAAAAGCAGATACCACTAGTGTGATTGCTGTCGAATGTCAGTCTTCCATTTATCTGTCCCCATCTTGCATGCTCAGTTTTGTTATTCAGCACATTTGATGAAATTTTTATTTGTGAATTGTGTGTTTTATTTCTAAATTCCTACTGGTTGTCTAGACTTTTAATTTTTCTTAGTGGTTTTATTTTTCTCTGTCAGGCCTTTTGTTACCTTTTAATTATTATTATTATTTACTGTTTTTATGGTCTTGGTGATGGGAACCCAGGACCTCAAGCATAATATGAAAGTGCTGTACCACAGAATAACATCCTAGTAGTAGTAGGATGTAGTTTTTTTAAGTGACTATATCCCTTGAAACTTGTATAGTCATTGTTTTTCCTAGAGCCGTTTGACCTTCTGCTTTGTCTTTATCTTTCTTTTTCCTTATTTTAACTTTTCTCAAGTTTTCAGCAGTACTTGATTATATATTTGAATAGTAGTTTGTTTTGACTGGTAAAATTGGTTAGCTAAATTGCCTTTCTTTTAGAGTTAAGTCCACTGTTTTCCTGGAGGGCAGACCTCATTTTGTGGTGTGGTGTGGTGTGGTGTGGTGTGGTGTGGTGTGGTGTGGTGTGTGTGTATAGTGAGGAGAATAAAGAAGGGCACTTGTAGAGTAATAGGGCAGCTGCCACATTTGCCAAGGGAAGCATGTTACAGTCTGAGGTGGCATTATTGTAGTTTATTTCAGTCTTGGACTGAACTGTTTTTTGTTTCTCATCCTCTTTCTCTCTCCTCTTTCTCCTTAAATCCATCATGGGTCTATGTTCTGACATTAGAAGCTTTATGCTGCCTTAGTCTCCTGCTGTAGGTTTTTTTCCCAGTTTATTGTTAGGTTATTTCGAAAGCAGTTTTCTAGCAAAGCCTAGGGTAACTTTTCTCTTAAAATGGGAATTAGGAGTGGCCACCTGGACAAGGAGGTGCCCTATGGAGGGAGAGTCCTGTACTGTACTACAACCCTTGTCATTGAAATGCCACTGAATATAGAGCCTTTAAAGTTTTTTCATTTACTTTAAAAAAAATGTGTGTGCCTGTGTGTGCCTATGTGTGCATGCACGCATATTTGCAAGTTTTGGTACACATGGTGGAGGTCTGAGTACAACCTTGGGGAATTCTCTTCCACCATGTGTGTCCTGGGGATTGAACTCAGGTCAGCAACTTTGGAGGTTGGGCCTTGACTGGCTAACCCATCTTGCCAGCCTATATAAAGCCTTTTTGAGCCATATCACTACAACTGTAATTTTGGGTTTCATTTTTCTCTAGTTTATTCATCAATATGAGCCTGTTGCCCACATTTGTGGTATCTTCAAATATTCTTAAAATTTGTGGGTAAGGTATACCAGCCTTGAGAAGTAAGTGCATCCTCTTCTGACACTTGACAGTAACTGAGGAAGCAGCTTGAGTCCATTGCTACTTCACTTTGCACTGTGATCAGGATTCCATGCCAAGGCATACTGTCTTTCACATTAGAGACCTTGTAAGAAATCCTGACTTCTGGCCTAATATTATTCCTACTGACATTATTTCTTCTTTTTTTTCTTTTCTTTTTTCTTTTTTTTCTCTTCTTTGCTTTTCTCATTCTCTCTCTCACTCTGTGTCTCTGTCTCTCTGTCTGTCTCTATCACTCTGAGACCTGATCTTTCTTTGTATGCTTGGAACCTGATAGGTAAACCAGGTTGGTCTCAGACTCACAGAGATCCACCTGCATCTGCATCCCAAGTGTTGGGACTAAAGTTGTGCACCACCATGCCCAGCACAGTTTTATTTTTTTAAGAAAAAATTTGAGATTTATTTATATGTGTATGAGTATTTTGCCTGCATATATATAAGTTTATCAAATGCATGTATGTAGTATCCATAGAAGCCAGAAGAGGGTGTTAGTTTGTAATTGGAGCCACACATAGTTAGTTGTTAGCTGCCATGTGGGTTCTGGGAACTGAACTTGAGTTTTCTGTGAGAGTGGCACATGCTGTTAACTTCTGTCTCTCCAGTCCCCTAAATCTTTTTTAAATCTCTGGACTTTGCATTATTCATTCAGTAAAAGACAGTTTCACATCTGTAATGCTAGCACTTGGGAGACTGAGGTAGGAGGAGTGTTCAAAGTTCAAATCCAGTGTGGCCTACAGTCCTGAATTACAAGTTAGCCTGAGCTACAGTGGAGAGAGGGGTGGGGTGGGATGGGGCAGGGGAAGAGAACACAAAAGTTTTTTTTTTTTGGGTCTTTTTGAGACAGGGTCTCCATGTAGCCCCAGCTGGCCTGGAACTCACTGTGTAGACCAGGCTGGCCTTGAACTCACAGAGACCTGCCTGCCTTTTCCTCCCAAGTGCTGGGATTAAAGGTGTGCGCCACCATGCCTGGCAAGAACACAAAACTTAAAGTTCTTGTGTATATCTCATGTCTGGGTTTATAATATTGCTTTGACTGGGTAGAGAGTTCTCGATTCAGTCAGTGTTTCTGAAGTAATGGGATCAAAACGAGTACCTATATAATCTTCTTCCCCAAACCAGAATCCTCCAGTCTAATCATGAGAAAAGTATCTGATAAATCCCAGCTGAGGGACAGTCCACAAACTACCATAAAACATCTCAGTTACAAGTCAGGACTTGATGTTTTAACCTTAACCTTGGTTTCTTCTCTTTCCTTCTCTATACTCAGTCTTTAGAATGAAGCTATGGTTCAGCTCCCACTGAAAAATCAGGGAGTTAAATACACTTCACCTCCTTCAGAGTAGAGTAACCATCTACATATCCCTGAAAGATTTGAATCTACCCCAATTCATATACTCACGTTTTTTTTCTGTTTGGTCTTTTTGAAACAGGATGTCCCAGTAGCCCCAGCTGGTCTGGAACTCACTATGTAGACCAGGCTGGCCTTGAACTCACAGAGATCCGTCTGCCTCTGCCTCCTGAATGCTGGGACTAAAGGTGTGCACCACCATGCCTGGTTCATATTCAGTTTTTAAAAAATTTTTATTTTATGTGTATGTGTGTGTTGCCTGTATGTAAGTCAGTGCACCTGTGTCATGCAATGCCTGCGGAGGTCAGAAGAGGCTGTCAGATCCCCTGGGACTGGACAGTTGTTAGCTGCTATGTGGGTGCTGGGATTCGAACCTGGGTCTTCTGCAAGAACAACCAACCAGTGTTCTTAACTGCTGAGCCATCTCTCCAGCCCCATATTATTCAGTTTTTTAATAAGTATAGAGTAAATATTTTACTGACATTTTTAATATGGTAGGAAACTAATATACAATCATCTCCCGTTTGATGTTTTCTTATTTCTCTATTGCAACAGGAGAGATAACAAGATCCAGTGGGAATACATGAAATCTCAGATTACTCTTTATACAAAAAAAACACCTTAGTAATAGTTACAAGTCACACAGCCTGCTGGGGTCATGTGATACATACCTGCTCCCAGCTTTATGTAACCTTGTAAAGATATAAGTATAGTTTTTGTTTTTGTTTGGAGGCAGGGTCTCACCATGCAGCCCTCACTGGCCTCAAACTCAGAGATCACCTGCCTCTGCCTCCTGGGTGCTGAGATCAAAGGAATGTGCCACCCCACCCAGCTTCACAAAGGAACATTTTTGTTACTGCTATTCTCACCTTTTTTGTTAAGATATGAGAGAAGTTTATAGGGAGCCACAGTTACCAGTAAGCACTACTCTTGTGCCTAAGAAAATTCTGCTAAAACCCACATTTAGAGTAGTTGATGTTGTAAGTGGTCCAGATTACCATTGGGCTAATTAAATATCTCAGCTAGGATTATGTCCTGCTTTTATGTATCAAAACTTAGAATTTAAAGAGATGTAGCCATTATCTGATGAACTGAAAATGAGCCAATTTGCCTTCTGATCTTGCCTTTAGAAAGAAAGGCTTACTCTACAGGTACTGAGAGCACCATTTAAATGCCTTTTGTTTTTCTTCCTTGGGGGTTTCAGTCATGGCTTCTGTTCATTCTTGGTCCTGGTTACCTTGTAAATGTTTTTTTTTTGTGTGTGTTCTTTACTCCTTTTTTGGTAGTCAGTGTTTCCCTATGTAGCTCTGGCTGTCCTGAAACTCTCAATGTAGACCAGACTGGCCTTGAACACAGAGATCTGTCTGCCTCTGCTTCTGCCTCTGTCTCCTCAGTGCTGGGATTAAAGGCATATGCTGCCTTGCTTAGCCCTGGTCTTTGCATTTTTTATAGCTTTTCAAATGATGATTGTAATTGACTGTGTTGCTTTAGTTATGAATGTCTGTGAAAATGTTTACTAGAGGATATTTGACTACTGAATTGTACAACTATACATGTATGTATACACACACCCCCATTTTCCCCTAAAGGACTTCATGTTGCTTTCTGCACATGTGTGGGATAGTATCTCCCATCTCAGATGAATGACTGAAGTGCCTTTGGATGCTGGTGTTAACTCAAGCAGTTGGAAGAGCACAGCAACAGTGGGGTTGAAAAATTATTGGTTGGTACAGTCTTTCCCTTTATCTTTGATGAACACTTTCCATAATAGCCTTTAAAAATGATCACAAATTTTAGAAAGTTAACAAAAGGAATTGCTGGTTGGCACAAAACAAACTGCAAAATTGTTTCTGTTGTTACTGAAGAATCTAGAAGACTGACAAACATAAATATCCTTAGGTGATGTTCTGGAAGACTATTACAGATTTTCTTATTTCAGCCCCATCCTGGTTGCCTCCTTATACAATCTTTGAACTTTACTCAAATGGAAATTGTGCCCTACTTTGCCTATACTTTCTCCATACATCATTATATGTAAAATTAATAACAGTCTTAAATTTAAGTGTCAGCAAAATTTATGACTGATTTTGTTTGACCTACACATTATATATTTTATCATGTTCAAAGAAATTTGTTCACTTTGGTCCCAGAAGTAATCAAATAGTTACATGACATTAAGCTTGCAAGGTATATGCTTAATTTTGATTTTTGATTAACATTTTCTTTTAGGTCTGACTTTGGGAGTTTTCCATGTAAATGTGCAGTTAGTAGAAATCAGAAACCATTTTACCTGCTTATACAAGTACAACTTAAGTAGGAGATTGACAGTTTTTGATACACATGCCTCTTTATTGAGTTTGAGTTTGTGTATTGGTTGTTCTTTTAACACCATACATTTCATTTGTTTAAAAGTTTGATAAACAGTTCTGCATTACTGTTTACTTCTAATCAGCTCCTTATATTTTGCCATACTTGTGATTTTTTTTTTTTAAATTTTAATTTTATTTATTTATTTTCGGCCTTTTTGAAGCAGGGTCTCCCTGTAGCTCCAGCTATCCTGGAACTCCCTGTGTAGACCAGGCTGGCCTTGAATTCACAGAGATCCATCTGCCTCTGCCTCCCAAGTTCTGGGACTATAGGCATGCCCCACCACGCCTGGCTTTCTTTTCTTTTCTTTTTTTTTTTTTTTAAATGAAATATATATTACAGGTATAGGTTGAAGGCTGTTTGTCATTGTCCAAATGTATCTACCTTCGTGAATTTAGGTACATCATTGTCAGGTAGCATACTGTGTGCTAGCATTTCAAATTTCCCAAATTGGTCTTCTGGTGAATGTGGCAGAACACTGAGAAAAGATTCATAACCACATTCTGTCACATGCTTATGATAATATATTTCAAGTATTCAGACATGGAAAAAAACCTGTCCATTTAAAAACTTAATCATTACCTTCTATGTGGTGTTGCTTGGAACGTACTCTGTGAAAACTGCCTAGAGGCATATCCATTTTGGAATTAACTTTCAGTTCTACTGTTTTTCACTAATGTAACTTTCTAGATTGGACAACAAACATGCTATTAGTAAACTCACTCTCAGTTGGTATTCATTATTGGATCGTGTTGAGAATGGTTTTACAAAAGGGGAAGATAAAATTCGAATAAATTCTACACTTACTGACCAGTGCAGAAGTTGCTTATGCTCCTTGATTTCCCCAATTCTTGAGTCTTCTGTTGTTCCAAAGTGCCTAGCTATGGACTATGGCTTTGTTTGTTTACCCTTTGCTTTAAACTGATCTGTTACATTTTATGTTTTTAAGGCTGGCAGTAGCCTGAGTTTGCTGTTAATGTTTAACACATTTTTTTGAGTGACTCAGAAAATTCTTAATATTGTACAAGATGGTACTTGAATTCTGTTTGCCTTTTTTCTTCCTGTATTAGAAAACCTTGGTGCTTTTTGTAAGTTATGTATAAAAGACATTCTTCTTAATATTTGTTCATATAATGACCTGATCCAGGAAAAATAAAATGGGAAAATGGACACTACTGACCTGCAAATAAAACTCATTATGTATTGGTTTTCGGACTGTTTACCCAACCTTGGGTGATATGCACCTTGTTAAGTCAGGGCTGTTTACCTATGTGGGATAACAGGCCCCATGATCTGATGAGGTTGTGAATGGGGAATGAGGACCTGGGAAAATGCAAAGGACCACAAAGATTGCAACAAATGTCATGGAAGCCAGGAACTTCTTCCATGAAGGGAAGCTTCAAAAACAGACCTCCATTCTATACTGGCTTCAAGTTTTCACACCACACTTACACTTTTGGGTTAGGAAATAACAATGGAAAATTTTCACTATCTGCAAGAGCCCAACACATCTGTTCACCAGCTTAACTAAGCCTAAACATCACGGTTATTCTTAGAACTTGATAGTTTATTGTTTTTTTTTTTGTGGGGGGGCGTTGGGGGGATCTTTTTGAGACAGGGTCTCCCTGTAGCCCCAGCTGGCCTGGAACTCAAAGAGCTCCACCTGCCTCTGCCTCCTGAGTACTGGGATTAAAGGTGTGTACCACCATGCCAGCTAAGCCTGAGTTTTCTTTTTGAAAAACATGTATTGTTTCTATTTTTTGTGTGTGAGTGTATTGCCTACATGTATGTAAGTGCAGCTGTGTCATCCAATGCCCACAGAGGTCAGAAGAAGGTGTTAGATCCCGTGGAACTGGAGTTTATGGACCATTGTTAGCTGCCATGTGGGTGCTGAAATTCGAACCCAGGTTTTCAAGAACAGCCAGTGCTCTTAACCGCTGAGCCATTTCTTCAGCTCCTGAGTTTTCTTATAAAATCTTCTTTAAAAGCAATCTTTTATAGATGGGAGCAGGTTCTCATGCAGCCAAGGTTGCCCTTAAAATCTTGATCCTCCTAATTCCACCTCCTGAGTGCTTGGATCCCAGGTGTGTGTGACCAACACCCAGTTTTTGCCATGCTGGGGATGGAACCTAGGCTTTTTGTATGCTAGGCATGCACTCTACCAAACGAGCCACAGCCTCAGCCCAAGAATCGCCTTGTCATTAGGAAACTTAGCTTCTTTGCATTCTGTGTCTTGCTATTTAACACATGGTTATATAGTGTATTTTAAAGTGGGGAGATACTCTTTTTGTGTAAGGGAGGAAGATCTAGAAAGCTATCAGGTTTTTTTTAAGTGGCAGGGAAACAATTCAAAAATAAGATAATAGTAACAAATCAGATAAGCTGCAACTGAACCAACAGACTTCTTGAGTTAAGAGTATTCAAGGGCCAGTTT
>NW_008358662.1:220060-226065 GCF_000622305.1 Nannospalax galili | reverse complement strand
ATATATATTTCTTTTTTGAAAGTTTAGTTTGTTTTGATTCAGAAACCTTTTAAAATTCTAAGTATTAACTCCCTTGAAGATGTCTGAGGGTTATATAGTCCTACAAATATATTCATCTCATGTTCATTCCCAATTTTGTATGGTGGTCACATTATTTCAGAACCTGAACACTCATAATAGGAGTTTAATAAATATTTGTCTCAGCACTTTGGGCGGGGGTTTGTTTGTTATGTTCTTTTGAGACAGGGTCTCACTACTTAGCCCAGCCTGGCCTCAAACTCATGATCCTCCAGCCTCACAGTTGCTGACATTGTGGGCAGACACTACCATGTCAGAGTTCTTTCTTGAAAGTATGGACTGACTGGAAGAGGGTACAAATGAATGTGTGACAAAATGACTATGTGTAATAAGTGCAGTTGTTCACTTCCTGTTTAGTATAGATTTCAGCACAGAATTTTGCTTTCTGCATTCAGTAAATTGAGCATTTTTGGAGACCCAGAACAATCCATAAAGCAGTGTCACTTGTCTTAAAGAGATACTAATTCTGTCATTACTCACTTAGCTATGGCCCTATATCTTAGCTAAGAGAATCCCTCCCTCCCCAGATCTAACTTCCCTACAACCCAGGATAGCTAAGTTAGTTTCTAACTAACTTGGTGGAGTTGGGTAATTGTTACCATGTTCCTTTATTAATAAAAAACCCTAACCTGCAGGATCAATATAATCACTTCTCAAATAGTTAAAGAAGCCATTTCTTATGTTTATTCCTTAATGATTTTGAGAGAAAAAACAAAGCAGTATACAAGTTGCAACATAGTCTTCTCAGTAGAGCATGTGGAAGCTTTTTAAGACTGGAAAACAAACAAAACATTCCCCAAACATTTCACCTCTTCATTTGGATGCTCTATTTGCTGAGGTGAAGAGAAGAGTGAATCAGGAGGATTGAGTCCACCATTGGCCTGCTTCTCCTACATTGCTTACCGTGTAGGTCTGTGTTCTTTTGTTGAAAAGTTACAAGACTAGATCAAGTTCTAGGTGTTCCCTAGCCTGATTATCATTAAAGGCAATGTTATTTTGTTGTTGTTCTTCATTACTTGGCTGGGATGGTGAAGGAGAGCAATACAATTATGGAACTGAAGGGAAAATTCCTCCAAGAGTATTGTCCTATAGGACTTTGTGTGGTGATGGAATTGTTCTTTATCTGTCCTGTTCTATGTGGTGATCACTAGTTACATGAGAGTTGAGCATTCACAACCTCACTAATACAACCAAGGGACTAAAAGTTTAAAACCATATTAGATTGTGTGTGGCACTACTATATCGGACCGTACAGTTTAAGTTCTTAAATATTTTAAAAAGTTATTTATTTTTTTGGGTGGGGAGGTCTTTTTGAGACAGAGTCTCTCTGTAGTCCCACCTGGCCTGGAATTCATTATGCAGACCAGGCTGGCCTTGAACTCACAGAGATCCACCTGTCTCTGCCTCTGCTGGGATTAAAGGCGTGAGCCACCATACCTGGCTATTCATTATTTTTAGTTTATGTGTATGAGTGTATTGCCCGCATGTACGTAAGTGCACCTATGTTGTGCAATGCCTGCAGAGGAGGGCATCGGATGATCCTCTGAAACTGGAGTTACAAACACTTGCTAGCCATCATTTGGGTGCTAGGATTCAAGCCCAGATCCTCTGCAAGAGCAGCCAGTACTCTTAACTGCTGAGCCATCTCTTTAGCCCTGCTAAATATTTTTATTCAGAGGGAATTTCACACATAAGTTCATAAAGTCGTCTTTTAGATTTATAAATAGTCTATATTTTGAAAAATTTCAGCTGTACTTCTGGTCTCCCTACACAGCCTCCATTTCTAGCCAAAATTTGAATAAGGTGAATTAAGTACTGTGACCTTCCTAGTCACCCTGGACTCAGAAACCTGTTCCTCTGTCACTGGCTTTAAAGTCTGCTGCTGTCCTAAGGGTTATATGTGTCTGCCACAACCCACCTTTGGATTCTTGTCAGTCCCCTGTAGGGTACAAATTATCAGTATGGTAGGCCTTTTAAATCTTGAATAGTATTTATGTCTTTGTGTAAGTGTGGGAATGGAGACCAGAGGACAATTTGTGGGTGTTGGTGCTCTCCTACTTCTGAGGATCGAATTTAGGGTGTCAGGTTTGCACAAGTGCCTTTGCCTTTATTTCTCTAGCTCACCTGTGGTGGGCCTTAAAGTGTCTGGGGGCAGGTTTAGTATTGTCCAGAGGTTTCTTTTAAATAGAAGGAAGAGTTTATTTGAGGTTAAATTTAAGTTCCAGGGATAAAAGAGTTCATAATTACAGGGGAGGCATGGTGGCAAAGGTGCCTGGAGCGGAAAGCTGAGGGATCATATCTTCAAGCAGGCACAGGCAGCAGAGCTATTGTCTAGAGTTTTAACTTTTTTTTTTTTTTTTAAAGTTTTGATGCCATTTTTAGAAGTACTTTCCAACAGCAAGAAATTTTTCATCCTAAAAACATTAGGCATCAGCAAATGGACTTAGTCACTAGACCATAAAATCAGTATTACTTCCCTTTAGCATTACAAATACTACATTTTTGCAATTACCATGTTTGGGAATACCAAAAGTGCCTCATGATTCCTTAAATTTCATTCCTTCAGAAATGAAATGACCATGTTTAATGCAGTGCACACTTTAAAAAAAAATTTGTGTGTGGTATATGGTATAAGGAAGTGAAGTGAAGGCCAGAAGTCAGTTCAAGTTGTTTTCCTCTATTGTTCTTCACCTTTTTTTTTTTTTTTTAAATAAAGATAGTCTCTCACTGAGCATGGGGATCACCGAATGGCTAGACTGGCCTGCCCCATGAGCCTTACCTTGCCTAGCGTTTACATGGGCACTAGGGATCTGAACTTGAGTCTTTATACTTGGTTGGTGAGCACTTTATTGACTGAACCATCTCCCCAGACCTAGTGTAAGGCATACTTAGGAGTGAAGTTTCAAATGAACAAACCATGTGTTTGGTTCTTACTTATTTTTATGTCAATTTTATATAAGATCCCAGGTTTTTTTTTTTTTTTTGGTCTTTTTGAGACAGGGTCTCCCTGAAGCCCTAGCTGGCCTGGATTCACTATGGAGACCAAGATGGCCTCGAACTCACAGAGATCTGACTGCCTTTGCCTCCCGAGTGCTGGGATTAAAGGCGTGCGCCACCACGCCCGGCCAAGATCCCACTTTTTAAAAATGTTATTTTTATGTGTATGGATGTACTTCCTGCATATGTGTAAGTACCTGTGTCGTGCAATGCCTGCAGAGTCAGAAGAGGGCATTGGATTTCCCTGGAACTGGAGTTATGGATAGTTGTTAGCTGCCATATGGGTGCTGGGAATCTAACCCCGGTCCTCTGCAAGAGCAATTGGTGCTCTCAACTGCTGAGTCATGTCTCCAGCCCCATAAGTTCCCACTTTTATATGTGTCTTGCCAGATCACACTTACTCTTGAAATTGAATCATTTGGTTCAAGTTTGAGTTTTGTCAATCAAAATCTATGCACCTCTACTGAGGACTGAAGCTCATTTTCTGGGACCACGGGACTACTTAGCTCTGGTGGAAAGTGAAGATCGTAACTGATAAAGCAGTAAGAACCTCTGACAGGAAACTTCAACTACTACAGAATAGTAAATGGCTTTTAATTCCCACACAATGAATCCTCCTTAGTAGTTATTGCTAATTAAACTTCCTATTGGATACATGGAAACTCATAGTACCTTACTTTTCTGCCTATACTTTTATTTTTATTGACTTTATTTATTTATGGTGATGTGTACATCAGGTATACATGTGAAGATCAGAGGACAACTTAGAGGAGTAAGTTCTTAACTTCTACCATGTGGATCCTAAGAATCAAACTCAGTTCCTCAGACTTGGTAGCAAGTGCCAGTTACTCACTGAGCCATCACACTCGCCCTGCCCACGTTTTTTAAAGGGCAGGCTTACTGTGATATGATTTACATAAGTTAATATCCATCTTTATACATAATGCTTGGTGTGCTTTTGTAGGTACAGAGTCTAGTGGATTTGTAATATTAAAGGCTATGTGCCTGTAAGAGTTTGGTAGTTATGACCAAATGGTTTCCTCTGAGTTGTACTAACCTGCTTTCCCACTGGTTACAGAAGAGCACCTGTCCCTCTGGCTAGCACAGAGCAGCACTGAACACAAGATTTGTTAATTTGGAATTTGTTGTGTAGAATGTAAGCAAAATAACTTTAAATTTTATTTAGTATTTTTATTTTATGTGTATAAGTGTATTTCCTGCATGTATGTAAGTTCACCCATGTTGTGCAATGCCTATAGAGGTCAGAGGAGGGCATCAGATCCCCTGGAGCTGGAGTTATAGATGGTTGTTAGCTGCCATGTGGGTGCTGGGAATTGAACCTGGGTCCTCTGCAAGTGCAGCCAGTGCTCTTAACCACTGAGCCATCTCTCCAGCTCCATGAAGGTTTTTCTTTCATTATTTTTATTTTAGGTGTATGAGTGTACTGCCTGCATGTATATAAGTGTATCCTTATTAGCAAAATAACATTCAGGGGTTATTCTCTCCTCATTGCTTCCCACCCTCCCTTTTGGAGATAGACTCTATACAGGCCAGATTGTTCTCTAACTTACATTCCTCCTGCCTCAGTCTTCCAAGTGCTAAGAGGTATGTCCAACCACACACAGCTAGTAATATTTTCTTCTTGTATTAAATTCATACCAAGAAGGCCATGTACCAAAATTACCCTGTATTATTTGTGAAACCACAGTATCATACTAGCACAAACATGAGTAGAATAGCTTTACCTTTGTTTCCACTGTCCTAATATAAACTTCCTTTTCTGCTTATATATATCTACATTCATATAACCAGATTCACTTTGTTGTTTTTTGAGGCAGAGTCTCACTGTGTATCCCTAGTTGGCCTGGAATTCTCTATGTAGATCAGGCTTTCTTTGAACAGAGATCTGCCTACCTCAGCTGGCCAAGTGCTGACTTGTCCCACTATAAAATATGTGTAGCTTGTGAGTGATTTTTGGTTGCCTTTTTAAATTAAACTTTAAATTTTAGTGTTTTTATTTTATGTGTATGAGTGTATTTCCTGTCATGTATGTAAGTGCACCCATGTCGTGCAATGCCTGCAGAGGTCAGAGGAGGACATCAGATCTCCTGGAACTGAAGTTAAGGACAGTTGTTAGCCACCATGTGGGTTCTGGAATTTGAACCTGGGTCTTCTGCAAGAACAGCCAGTGCTCTTAACTGCTGAGCCATCTCTCTGGAACCCCCCATTTCTGATTTTTGAATAAGGTTTTTAGATACCATTTTTGCATATAAAAGTTATTTTGGAGGGGACGCTTCTTTTTTTTTGAGACAGGGTTATATTTGCTTTGAGTTTCTACCATGTGGGTTCTGGAATTTGAACCTGGGTCTTCTGCAAGAACAGCCAGTGCTCTTAACTGCTGAACCATCTCTCTGGAACCCCCCATTTCTGATTTTTGAATAAGGTTTTTAGATTCCATTTTTGCATATAAAAGTTATTTTGGAGGGGACGCTTCTTTTTTTTTGAGACAGGGTTATATTTGCTTTGAGTTTCTGGACTCAAATGATCCTCTTGCCTCAGCTTTTCAAATTCCTGGGACTTTAGGTGCATGCTGCTTCACTTGACTACATATTAAAGTTTTAAAATATGAAATTATTTTCTTAGGATGACTCTCTACTTGTTTTTTTTCCCCCTTTACTCTGTGTATGTGTGTGTGCACACATATATGTGCCACAGCAGTTATGGAAAGAAGACAACTTTCAAGAGTAGATTAGGAACTTTTCTTCCCTGAGAAGAAGGGTGCACACCTGTAGTCCCATCAACCCTCAGGAGGCCCAGGGGCAGGACTTAGCCTGGGCAACAGAGTGAGACACTAGCTCAAAAACAAGTTCATATCAATTTGCTTCGGAGCCTCCTTCCTTCCCTCCCTCCCTCCCTCCCTCCCTCCCTCC
>NW_008358662.1:215349-219895 GCF_000622305.1 Nannospalax galili | reverse complement strand
AGCTGCCATGTGGGTGCTGGGATTTGAACCCAGGTCTTCTGCAAGAACAACCAGTGTTCTTAACCACTGAGCCATCTGTCTAGCCCCAAATTAGTAGATCTTTTTTAAAAAAAAGTTTTTCATTTTATGTGTACAAGTGTTTTTTAAAAAATTAATTTTTTTTTTTTTTTTTTTGCTGGGCGTGGTGGCGCATGCCTTTAGTCCAACACTTGGGAGGCAGAAGCAGGCAGATCTCTTAGCAGTTCAAAGCCAGCCTCATCTACATAGTGAGTTCCAGGCCATCTTACAGGGAGTCCCTGTCTCAAAAAAAAATTAAATTTTATTTTATGTGGATGACTACATCCTCCTTGTGCAATGCCTGTGGAGGCCAGAAAAGGGCATCGGTTCCCTTAGAAATGGAGTTACAGATAGTTGTTAGCTGCCATGTGGGTGCTGGGAGCTGAACCAGGTTCCTCTGCAAGAGCAGTCAGTGCTCTTAACTGCTGAATCATCTCTCTAGCCCTGTGTATAAGTGTTTTGCCTGCATAATTGATTGTATGTGCATCATATGTGTGTCTGGGGAGGCCAGAAGACAGTGACAGATCCTCTGGAACTGGAGTCACTGATGATTGATGGCCATCATGTGGGTACTGGAACCTGGCCTTCAGCAAGAACAGCAGTATCTTTAACCACCAAGCCGTCTCTTCAGTCCTCGCTAGTAGATTTTTTTAATTAAATCTTTTCCTCAATAATTTATACCTCAAAGTTGAAGACTGACAAAATAATACACAGACTGAATGTCCCTTTTTTGAAATACCTTGGACCAGAAATGTTTTGAATTTCAGATTTGGCAATATTTGCATATGTTTAATGATATGGGGCTAGTCCTCAAATCTAAACATAAAATTCTTATGCAAATAATATTTAGTAGTTATTTATAGCAGTTAAAGTAATTTTGGGTACAAATCAAGTTTCATGGCGTAGAACTTTCTGCCTGTGGTGTGTTAAACAGCTTAAAAGGTTTCAGATACTGGGCTGGAGAGATGGCTCAGTGATTAAGAGCACTACTGACTGCTCTTGCAGAGAATCTGGGTTCGATTCCCAGCACCCACATGGCAGCTACGAACTGTCATTAACTCCAGTTCCAGGGGAATCCAAAGCCCTCTTCTGACCTCTGCAGCATTGTATGACATGGGTGCACTCACATATATGCAGGCAATACACTCATACACATGAAATGAAAAAAATAAAATATTTTAAAAAAGTTTTGGATACTGTTTTTTTGGATTAGAGATGCTGAATTTGCACAGTATAGTCTTCTTGTCCCTGGACATAGTGTGGTGCATGTTGTTAATCCCATCACTGTGGAGGCAGAGGCAGAGGCAGATCTCAGTGGGTTCGAGACCAACCTGGTCTACATGGTGAGTTTCTGGCCAGCTGAGGCTACAGGGAGACCCTGTATTTTTTTTTAAAAAAGCCATCTTGTTCCAAAACTTGCCTTGTGGCTTGTGGAGACAGTATTAGATACCTGGTGGGGTATGTGTGTGTGTGTGTGTGTGTGTGTGTGTGTGTGTGTGTGTGTGTTGCTTGTTGAGGATTGAGCCTAAGACTTCATTCATATTAGGCAAGTGTTTGACCACCCCAGCTTTTATGGATTTTTTTTGTTTTGAGATGGGGTCATTCTGTATCTCTACTGGCCTGGAACTCATCATGTAGACCAGGCCAACTTGGAACTCAACAAAAATCTGCCTGTCTCTGCCTCCCCAGTGCTGGGATTAAAATCATACACCACCACATGTGGCTGTTTCTTCTTCTCCCCCACCCCATTTTTTTTTTTTTTTTTTTTTTTTTTTTTTCTTTTTTCTTTTTTTTTTTTTTGGTCTACTTGAGACAGGATCGCCCTGTAGCACCAACTGGCCTGGAATTCACTGTGTAGACCAGATTGGCCTCGAACTCACAGAGATCTGCCTGCCTCTGCCCCCCAAGTGCTGGGATTAAATGCATGCACCACCATGACCTGTATGTTTTATGTTATTTTGAGCAAATACATGTTTGTGCTTTTTGTTTGTTTTGTTTTTGAGATTCTTACTATGTAGTCAAGGTTGGCCTGGAACTCAATATGTAGCTCAGTCTAATCTTGAACTCAAGATCCTCCTTCCCCAGCTTCCAGAGTGCTGGGTTTATAGGTGGGATTTATAGACATATGTGCCACCATGTGTGGCTTTGTTTATTCTCTTCAATCTGTGTATTCTTTTGCTGTGTGACCCTTTTTAAGATCACAAATGTTAGTAGGCTACACATCCTTTTTTGTATATATTTTCTCCTTTTGTGTGTGTGTATGGGGGACAGGGTCTCCCTGTAGCTCCAGCTGGCATGGATCTCACTATGTAGACCAGGCTGACCTGATCTCACAGAGATCAGCCTGCCTCTGCTTCCTGAGTGCTGGGATCAAATGTGTGCACCATCATGCCAGGCTTCACTATATATTTTCTTGGTTGACTTGTATTTTAAATATTTTATTCATTATTTTCATTTTATGTTGTGCAATGCCCGAGGAGGTTAGAAAAGGGCATCAGATCCCCTGGAGCTGGAGTTACAGATTGTTGTTAGCCACCATGTGGGTGCTGGGAACTGAACCTGGGTCTTCTGCAAGAACAGCCAGTGGTTTTAACTGTTGAACCATCTCTCCAGCTCCCTACTTTATTTGTATTTTTTAAAAAGGAGGGTAGGGAGATGGCTCAAAGGGCAAAGTACCTGCTGTGCAAACATAATGGTCTGATCCCTAATCGCCTCCATAAAAGCTGGATATGGTGACATGCACCTGTAACTCCAACGTTGTTTTTTAGACAGAGACAGTCAGATCCTGGGTGCTTACTCACTGGAGCTGAAAAGGCAAGCTCCAGTTTCATTGAAAAACCCTGTCTCAGAAAAATAAGATGAAGTATGTAGAGGCAGACACCTGACATTAACCTCCAGCTTCCACACCTCCACACACACAAGCATACCCGCATACACGTGCACATATGGAAATAAAACACAGATTTTTTTAATTGAAAAAATAGAAATATGATAATATATGTATATGCTTCAAACATAAAATAATATAAAGACTGAAAAGTGAATAGTCCCTCTTTTCTTATTCCCTATCTGCTAAGCTCCACCCTTCAGAAGTCTTCATGTCAGGAAGATACATGATTTTACTTTTCCCTTGTAACTTTTTTTTTTCCCCCCCTCCGGTCTTTTTGAGACAGGGTCTCCCTGTAGCCCCAGCTGACCAGGAACTCGCTATGTAGACCAGGATGGCCTCGAACTCACAGAGATCCGCCTGTCTCTGCCTCCCAAGTGCTGGGATTAAAGGCGTGCACAACTATGTCCGGCCCTATTACACTATTTTCTGTTTTGTGTTTGAGTGTATTGGGTACATGTATGTAAGTGCACCCATGTCATGCAATGCTCATAGGGAATCTGAAGAGGACACTGGATCCTCTGGAACTGGGGTTAGGGACAGTGGGTTGTTAGCTGCCATGTTGATGCTGCAAACTAAACCTGGGTCCTCTGCAAGAGCAGCTAGTGCTCTTAACCGCTCAACTATCTCTCTAGCCCCTTCCTTGAAACTCTTCTTTTTATATCTAAGAAGCTACTCTGGAATAGCCCTTAAGAGCAGAGCTGGGGTTCTAGCTTAACTGTGCAACATCAACAAAGCCTTGGGTTTGGTCCCCTGCATTAGGTAAACTGGGTGTGGTAGTGCACATCTGTAAGTCTAGCAATTGGTAGAAGCTGGAGGACCAGAATACACACATACAAACACCACCACCACCACCACCCCAAAAAAGAAAAAAGAAAACCAAGCCAAATCAACGAAAAAAAAAAAAAAAAAAAAATCCACAGAAGCTCTAGGGCCAGCTTCTTGAATTTATACTGTGGTATACTGATGGATATTCACATATCCCTGGGTGTTCCTTGCTTTGCCACATGCCAACTGTGTGATCCACAGCAAATTTCTTTAACCTGCCTGTGCCTTAGAATCTACATGTTTTAAATGAGTCTAAATGGTGCATTCTTTACTTAGACTAGTGCCATGCTAAACTATAATGTGTTCCTAGTATTATTAGTTTTTTTTTTAATTAAAAACAGTGACCAAAAAATAATACCAGAGTATCAGTACCAATCTGATTCTTGTTTGTAGGATGTGTATATATGGAGAAATTCAGGAGAATCCTCTAGTGTTTGAGTTTTACATAAATAAATTGTAGAGAACTTGAGAAAACAACTCAAAAAACAAGGTGGAGGACAGGTATCTGAAATTTGTTCCTTTTTAATGGGTTGACAGTGTTTTGTGTATATTTCTAGAAAATATTATCTTCAACTAAAATAGATATACTTGATGTAATAAAGGTATTCAAGAGTCAGTAAAAGTAGAAAAGGCTCCTAAAAATGTTTTTGCATAGCACATCATACTTTTAAAGTGCTCTCACATTTTCCATAAGTTGTTTGGTTCAGATCCATAGATGTATAATGGCTATGTGTAATATTTTTAGGTGGCAGCAGCCCATAGTTTTTTATTTAA
>NW_008358662.1:209042-215283 GCF_000622305.1 Nannospalax galili | reverse complement strand
GTTTCGGATTCCCCTGGAACTGGAGTTAAGGATGGTTCATAGCTGCCATGTGGGTGCTGGGAATTGAACCCAGGTCCTCTGCAAGAACAGTCAGTGTTCTTAACTGCTGAGCCATCTCTCTAGCTCCAGCCCATAGTTTTTTTTTTTTTTAAGTATTATTTTTATTTTAGTTCATACATATGAGTGTATTGCCTGTATGCATGTAAATGTACCTGTGTCATGCAGTACCCATGGAGGTAAGAGGAGTGCATCAGATCCTCTGGAACTGGAGTTATAGATGATTGTTAGCCGCTATATGGGTGCTGGGAATTGAACCTGGGTCCTCTGCAAAGAGCAGCCAGTGCTCTTAACCGCTGAGCTCCAGCCCCTGGCCCTTAGTTTTTAATTCCCTCATCTTTATTAATATTAAAGTTTCTTCAGGCATGTTAGGAGGATGGTATCAACTTTTAGTTCTACTGTTCCAGCTTGAGTTTCTTTTCCCCTTACTGTGTGTGTGTGTGCACCTGTGTGGGTGCACTCGCCTGTTTAGGCACACTTGTCTGTGTAGACACAAGTGGAGGCCCAAGGTTAACATTTTGATGTCTTCTTCATTCACTTCCCACATAATTTTTTTGAGACAAGATCTCTACTGTATCTGATGCTCACCCTTTTGACTAGACTGACAGACCAACAAGTCCCTAGAATGTCCCACTTCCTGTGCTGGAGTTCAGGTGCACATTGTCATTGCTGACTTTATGTGGGTGCTGGAATTCTCAACTCTGGATTCTCAGGCTTAAGCCAGAAGCACTTTATTCACTAAGCCAACTCCTTAACCCTGTTGTTTTTGAGGCAGGATCTCATAAAACCCAGACTTGGCTGCATGGGCTATATTCCAAATGCTGTGCAGCTGATATTGGCTTTGAGCTTCTGATCCTCCTTCCTCTACTGCCAAGTGCTGGGATTGTAGGCATGCACTGCAATGCCTAGCTTTTCCAGTTCCTTTATTATTGCATCTTTATTTCGTGTATCTGCCTGTGTATATGTCGGGGTTAGGGGTGCAGACATGCCACAGTGCATGTGTGGAGGTCCAAGGGGAGCTTGTGGTAGTGAGTTCTTTTCAGCTTGTAGGATCTAAGGATCAAACTTAGGTCTTTAGGCTTGTTGACAAGTGCGTTTACCCACTGAACCATCTCACGAGCTTAGTTCTTTTTCTTAGTAAAATTCACAGTCCATAGAACTTCGTTTCCCCTTTCCTACCCTCATATCCTAGTTATAAACTTAGGTTTATTATTAGAAGACAAACAGAAACACATAGAGAAAAGGATTACCTTAATAATACTTTCTAGTTCTTTATTTCTTCTATCAGCTTGATGTCTAGAATTTTTTTTTTTTTTTTCCTGGTCTTTTTGAGACAGGGTCTCCCTGTAGCCCCAGCTGGCCTGGAACTTGCTATGTAGACCAGGCTGGCATCGGACTCACAGAGATCCACCTGCCTCTGCCTCCTGGAGTGCTGGGATTAAAGGCATGTGCCACCATGCCTGGCTGATGTTCAGAATTCTTACCTTTTTCCTCTACTTCAGTATGTATATACTCATGACAGTGATGTATTTGACTTTTATAATGATAGTACACATGGATTTAAAAAGTAAACATATGGGACTGGAGAGATAGTTCAATGGTTAAGAGCACTGACTGCTCAAAAGAATAATAATGAAAACAAGTAAACAGTATCATGGCCCATTTTAGCCCCGTCATTGAATCACCGATAGTGTATGAGTGTATTGTATTCCTTTGTGTACTATGCCATTCGGCTGTTTTGTAATACATTTGATCCCTACTCAAGAAAATTTTAAAACAGATTCCATCAACATATCCTTATAGACAAATCCTTTTGGATATCCTTTATGTCCTTGTGATAAAGCCTGGGACATAGAACTGTATGCTTGCCATTGTTGGGGGGTGCAGGGCAGGGAGTAGTTTGGATAAGCTTAGGCCCATGTGAGTTTTGCCTTCTGAACCAGTGCAGATCATTTCCAGTGCCTGGAGAGCATCTCTCCCTTTGTTGATTCCTTTTGTCTCTGTTCATCCCCATCCTTCCCTTCCCATCTGAATTTCCCAAACATGGTTTTACTCCAGGTAAAGGACAAAGCTGTTTGAAAAGTTCCCACTCTTTATCTGTTCCTAATGCATTTACCACAGGGTTTTTGAAACCCTCTGTACAACACTAAGTCTTTCAAAAATCCCATAAACATTGCTTTGTTGATCTTGATTTTCACATTTGTGATTTTTAGCAACTTAATTCATTGAGGTTATAACATGTGTGAATCAGTCACATATTTACTTTCTCCTCCTGTACTTAGTAAACAGCAGTAGATAACTGGAAGTATTGCTACTGTATATAAGCCTAGGTTCAGGACTTTTAATCTGTAGAGACTACCATAAAGTAGGAAAACTGCAGTCCATAGCACAATCTAATAGGATAGTCAGGGATAGTGTGAAAAACTTAAAAATCTTCATATATGCCTGTAGTTTGCATCTTCCAAAAAGGCTGTCCTAACGGAGGTGAGCAAGATGTGCTTAGTTCTGTGCCTCACAGCGTGGGAAGAAAGCTTGCCATACATCCAACAGACTTCCAGACAGAGGCCAGGAATCTTTGTGAAAGTTCCAAGTTTACCAAGCCCTGAGAGCAAACTGTCTACTGTTTAACTAGGTTCCTCTGCTTGTCATTTAGAATGGAGTCCCATTTTCGAATATATACGACTGAGTAGGTTCTGTTTTAACTTGTTTTCTGACAGGTCATGGTGCTGATGTGAAGTGTGTAGACTGGCATCCCACCAAAGGGTTGGTCGTTTCAGGAAGTAAAGATAGCCAACAGCCAATCAAGTTCTGGGATCCCAAGACTGGGCAGAGTCTTGCAACACTGTAAGTGATAGGAACCTACCATTTTCCTGCTCTCTCCCCCTTAAAAGGGAGCAAGGCAGCCTGCAGTTCTTGAATTTTAGCTTTCTCCTCTCCCTTATTTTCCTGAAAAAGCAGTTTAAGTACAGATGAACTTGCCTTCTGAACCAGTACAAGTCATTAACAAGACTTAATATGTCTTGTTAAGTATAAATGATTTACCTGTAGATTTCTAATAAGGCTGGATGTTCTGCTAAGGAAACTTAAATTTTACTGTATTATCCTACAGTGTAGGCAGGAAGATGACTCAGTGGTTCTGTCTCCTCAGAATTCCCTTTGTTCCATGTAGATTTAGCGTCTATGCCTCTTACTAGCCATAGCCCAGCCTTCTCCATTTACTTTATTTAAATAAAAAGACTTCTCTCCATTTTTGTGCTAGTTCTGTCCTCCCTCCCTCCCCTTCCCTTCCATCTCCCTCTGTCTTTTTTTTTTTTTTTTAATGAGCATGATTTGTATACTTATGATGCAACTGTGTTGTGCAGTTTTGCATTAGAGTTATTTTTAAGCATTCAAAGTTAGAGGAATATGCTCTCTGGGGCACATGGCTGCCATATCCTGGTCCTAATCAGAAGCAGAAGCAAACCATTCACAATGGGAATAGATTGGAGCAAGGCTGCCATTTTGCTTTGTGAATGGTGTCTCTTAGAAACAAGAATTATGCATACCCTGGGGCATTACCTTTAGTTCAGATTCACCCAAACTACTGCCCACTTCCATACTTTGCCTTAATGAGAGACACTTCATTGAATTTTCAAAATGGAATGATTATCAATTTATGTATTGATTATCAATTTATGTATTCCAAGTGCTTCTCTTCTTTCTAGATCAACTTCTTTTCAGAAGTCTGTTCTTAGTCCTTTTAACAGGATATTGAGAGCTATATTTAGATACTGGACTTTATTTCTGACACTGACAGAGCTTTCAAGTGTACTTTTTTTTTTATTTGGTCTTTTTTAAGACAGGGTCTCCCTGTAGCCCCAGCTGTCCTGGAACTATGTAGACCAGGCTGGCCATGAACTCACAGAGATCCTCCTGCCTCTGCCTTCCAAGTGCTGGGATTAAAGGTGTGTGCCATTTTGCTGGGCTCAAGTGTACTTTTAATTGTGATCCTGTCTAGTTGTAGTCAAATGCTTTATTACTTTCATACCACTCCTTTTGCCAATCTCCATCCGTGTGTTTTCAACAAAAAAGACCATTTACATTATGTATTGTGTAATACTAGCTTTGGATTCTGACAGATTATATTCATGGTGGGTTTTTTTTTGTTGTTTGTTTTTGTTTCTCAGTCATGCACATAAAAACACAGTTATGGAAGTGAAGTTAAACCTCAATGGTAATTGGCTACTCACAGCATCCCGTGACCATCTCTGTAAACTTTTTGATATACGAAATCTGAAAGAAGAGCTTCAGGTGTTCCGAGGCCACAAGAAGGAAGCCACAGGTCAGTGGTTGTGACCTGCCTCTTTTTTGTGACCCTTACCTGTGGCCACCTCAGATCCTAATCATTTTGTCTTTCTCTGTGTTTTTGTTTTATAGCCGTAGCCTGGCATCCTGTTCATGAAGGACTTTTTGCCAGTGGAGGCTCTGATGGCTCTTTGCTTTTCTGGCATGTTGGGTATGTAATGTTTACTGTGTAGGGAAGTGATGTGGGTATATGAACAGACATTCACATGCTAGATAACATCAGAGATATCTTGTCTTTGGTGTTTGGGGGCCTCGTTGGTGGGGAAATTCCAGTATCTGGGGGCTTGGGTACCTTGAGGCCTGACTCCATTGAGGCTGTCTTCAGAAGTACCTGCACATGGCCTCTCCATGTGACTTGGGCTTCTCTAAGCATACAGGCTGGGTCCTTCTATGAAGGACCAAGAGTATGCTAAGAGACTCATGAAAATGAACAGTCTTGGGCTAGTGACATGGCTCAGCAGGTAAAAGTCTTTGCTGTGTGACCTTGGGATCCATGGTGGAAGAAGAAAGCTGGCTTCTGAAAGTTCTCTGATGAGTTTATTTGTGTGCCGTTGTATATGTATACATATAAACACATGCATACACAGTATAATAAGTAAAATTTTTTTTTGTTTTAAAAAACAAACCTTTTCTAACCTGGCCTCTTAAGTTCATGCAATGTGACTTTTGTGACATTGTGTTGATTACAAGTGAATTTAAGCTTGCATGTGTACAACTATGACCACATTGTGTATTTTTTCAGAGTGCAATTGTGTCTCATATTAGAGGCTGCCTCCAGGCTTCAATTTTGTAAATCTAGCTTGTAGTGGAAAAGAAAGCACCTGTGTTTTGGATGCAGAAATCATTAAAGAAGAAAAGACTTTTGTTTCCTGGGTTTTTTTTTTTTAAGTTATTTATTTTTATTTTATATGTATGAGTGTTTTGCCTGCGTGTATATAAGTGCATCCATGTGTACAATGCCTGTGGAGGCCAGAAGAGGGCATTAGATCCCATGGAACTGGAGCTATAGATGGTTATTAGCCATCATGTTGGTCCTGGAAATTGAACTCCAGGTCCTCTGGAAGAGCAGTGAGTGCTCTTGACTACTGAGTCATCTCTCCAGCCCTCCTTTGTTTCTTAATGGTGAAATAATTCTTTTTTTTTTTTTAATTTTATTATTTTTATTTTATGTGTATGCGTGTATTGCCTGCATGTAGATAAGTGCACCCGTGTCCTGCAGTGCCCATGGAGGCAGAAGAGGCCGTCGCATCCCCCAGGACTGGAGTTACAGACAGTTGTTAGCTGCCATGTGGGTGCTGGAATTCGAACCTGGGTCTTCTGCAAGAATGACCAATGTTCTTAACCACTGAGCCATCTCTCCAGCCCCATAATTCTTGAAGCATTTTCTTCTGTGATTCTTTTACCTTTATAAAAGAATCTACTTCTGGGGCTGGAGAGATGGCTTAGTGATTAAGAACACTGACTATTCTTGCAGAAGATCTGATTTCGAATCTGAGCACCCACATGGCAGCCAACAACTGTCCATAACTCCAGTTCCATGGGATTTGACAGTCTCTTCTGTCCTTCACAGGCATTGCATGACACGAGTGCACTTACCTACATGCAGGTAATACATGCATACACATAAAATAAAAATAATAAAATATTTTTTGAAAAATGAATACTTCTGATGAAAAAAACTGATGTAGCATATGGCACTGAACAGATTCAAAGTAAAAGACAATGGTAGCTCTTTTTTTTTCTACACTTGGATCCTTGGCACCTGAGTATGGATATAAAGTCATCAGGTAGATTTCAATGATAATGTTTATCACTTCTACTAATTAACATAGAGTAAGTT
>NW_008358662.1:191668-208373 GCF_000622305.1 Nannospalax galili | reverse complement strand
TTTTTTTGGTCTTTTTGAGACAGGGTCTCCCTGTAGCTCCAGCTGTCCTGGAACTCACTATGTAGACCAGGCTGGCCTTGAACTCACAGAGATCCGCCTGCCTCTGCCTCCCGAGTGCTGGGATTAAAGGCGTGCGCCACCATGCCGGCTAACTCTTTTTTTTAATACCAAAGAAAATGCCTTTATTTTTGTTTGTTTTGCTTTTTTAATTTTGGTGTGAAAATTTCTTTGTTGGCATTGCAGGGTAGAGAAGGAGGTAGGTGGGATGGAGATGGCCCATGAAGGAATGATCTGGAGTCTAGCTTGGCATCCTCTTGGACATATTCTCTGCTCAGGCTCAAATGATCACACCAGGTGAGTGTTGTACTAAAAAGTAGCAAATTACTGGAGTAGTGAGTTAGAAATTTTGATGTAGTGGTTTTTATCTCAACTTATTTCTAGAAACTCTTTTTTGAGATAGTGTCTTACTATTCTGGCTGGCCTGGAACTCACAGAATCCACTAGCTTCTGCTTCCTGACTGCTGAGATTAAAGGCATGTGCTACCATGCCTTGTTTAGAAACATTCTTATAGGATATATACGTGTGTGTGTGTGTGCGCGCGCACGTGCATGTGTGTGAATGTGTGTTTAAGTTAAATTTTTTTTATTTTTTATTTTTATTTTTTGTATATGTGTTTTTTTTCTGCATGTATGTAAATGCATTACGTGTGTGCAATGCTTTCCTGGGTTTTAGGGTTGCTGATGAGAGAATTTCACTGAGATGGCATAGAATTTGAGATTAGGCAAGTGTTTGAGTAGCCTCCTTAAACTATCAATATTTGTGTTTTGATAAAGTGATTTTCTTCCACAAACAATTTTCTTCCATAAATAAATAAGAGGAAATAGAAAATGTTAGTCAATAGTTCTTCCTAAATGGAATGGATGTGATTTTTTTTTTTTTTTTGTAGCTGGTTCTGCAGGTGGAGAGAAGGTACCAGTCTCAATAATTGAAGCAAGTTAGATCCCTGCTGATGAGACATTCTCTGTTATATTCAGCTTTCTATAGAAGGTTCGCTGTCTGAGATACCCCTTTTTCCCTCGTTTCCACTTGCCAGTTATACCTTCTCTTTGATATGTGGAGAACACACATTCCATACAGCAATTTCTGTTTGAGGCTCGTAGAGAGTGTGGCAAGTGCACCCATGCTTGTATTTGCATTTGACGTTGGGTGTTTTCTTCCCATGTGGATACCAGTTGCTTTTTCACCAGTCACCACAATTCATGTCTGAGTATACTTGTATGCCTTGGCTGTATGGTGCTAGGTTCAGGATACATCCCAAGTTTTTGTGGTTGAGATGCTGCCTTCCATATATTCTTCAGGCTAGTTACTTGGGACAGGGAGAATCTCAACTTTAGGTTGCCAAACTGCTCTGCTGAAGTCTTCATAACCAACACTACGCCTTTAGACTGCCCATCATCCATTGGTCATAGTTCTGCAGGTCACTCAGTCTCTCTCCAGCTTATTGTTCTTTGAGTCCCTGACTAGAAGGGGTCAGTGCATCCTTGTCAGTTATTGCTGACCTTGGCCTGGCAGGCAGTATTGACTAGTGCTAGTTAGCAGCTGCTCTTGGCAGCTTGTCTCAGAGGATTTCATCAATCTCTCCGCAGCTTATTTTCTTTTTGCTAACCCACCTCCCTTTTCCTCCATACTTTCCAGCTATCCTGCCAATTTCTTTGCATTGCTGTTTTTTTGTTTGGTTTTTTTTTTTTTTTATTTTTTTTTTTTTTTTTTTTTTTTTGAGAGAGTCTCAAGTAGCCTAGGCCATACTCCAACTTCCTGTGTAGCTGAAAATGACCTTGAACTACTGAATTTCTTGCTGGGATTATAAGAGAGTGCCATCATGCCCAGCTCAAGTCTATTCTTTTCTTGTCCTGGCTCTTTTCCTTTGATGGGCATGAAGAGCAGCATCTAGTGCGCCATTTTTGGAGTGATTAACCTAAGTATGTTTTAATAAGGAGAGTGGGTATCAAACATTTACTTTAGTTGTTACACCCAGGTTTGGTCTCCAGCACTCACATGGCAGCAATCTGTAACTTCAGTTCCAGGGGATCTGATGCCCTCTTCTGGGCTTCATGGGCATTGCATGCACACGATACACTATACATGCAGGCAAAACACTCATAACATAAAATTAAAATAAATAAATTATAAATAAATAAGGAGCTGGAGAGATGGTTCAGTGGTTAAGAACACTGGCTGTTCTTCCAGAGGCCCTGGGTTTGATTCCTAGCACTCACATGGTGGCCAGTAACCATCTGCAGCTCTAGTTTCAGGGGCTCTGATGCCCTGTTTGCACGACACAGGTACAGTTGCATACATGTAGGTGAATACTCATATACATAAAATAAATTAATTTTAAAAAATTTAAAAATTAAAAATAAAATTTCTTTTGTTAACTATAATGGTGCATGCCTTTAATCACAGCATTCAGCAGACAGAGGCAGGCAAATTTCTGTGAGTTCAAGACCAGCTGGAGCTATAGGGAGACCCTGTCTCAAAAAAACAAAAAAGAAAAAAAAAATTCTTTCCACAGTTCAAGTAGAATAAAGACATTGTAAGAACTTGTGATTACCAGGGGCTGCTTTAATACTGTTAAGTACCCAGAAAAAAAACACTGAAACTATGCTCCTCTTTTCTTCCATTACTTTTATTTCAACAGCAAATTCTGGACTCGAAACCGGCCAGGTGATAAAATGCGAGATCGCTATAATCTTAACCTTTTACCTGGCATGTCAGAAGATGGAGTAGAGTATGGTAAGACTTTGTACATTTGTCCTCTGAAATCTCATGATATTCCAATATGAAAATTAGGGATTAGGAGGCTCATACAAAACTAATTTGGCACAAGGGCTGTTACTAAGTGGTTAAAGTGTTTAAGGTCCTATCCTAAATCCTCAGCACCAAACAAACCAACCACCAAATAGCTTAGTTTTAATTTTGTAATTTATTGATTTATAAATCACCAGCAATACCACTCACTTTTACAGTGTGTTAATGTTGGGGGAACACTACACAATCTCTGTTGACAATGGGTGTATTGTTACTTGTAGATGACCTTGAACCCAATAGTCTGGCTGTGATTCCAGGAATGGGAATACCAGAACAACTGAAATTAGCTATGGAACAAGAGCAGATGGGTAAGAGGGAGTTATCATATCCAATTCATGTCTTTAGTCATTCTTATACTTACTATTTTCATGACTAGTAATTTATCAATAAATGTTATTGATGCTTCTGTGATTTATGTTGAAAAATGTGAATAGATGTAATGCAAACTGCATAATTATTTAAGAGCTATTCTTCCAACAGTAGGTTCAATTGTCCAAGTGGCCCCTTTCATTTAAGGGACTAGCTAGTTCTTTTTACGGTTCCAGGGAAAGATGAAACAAATGAACTCGAAATGACAATTCCAGGATTAGATTGGGGAATGGAGGAGGTGATGCAAAAAGATCAGAAAAAAGTTCCTCAGAAGAAAGTCCCATATGCGAAACCCATTCCTGCTCAGTTCCAGCAGGTAAGTTACTAAAGGTGACTCATCTCATCTATGCCCTAAGACATTGTGGCTGTATTTAATTGATGCTCAGAAATAGGTTTCTTTTAGGTAATATCATCTAACTCTTTTAAGACCTTCTTCGCATATTCTTGTATTTTTAAACGTATTTCCCATCTGCTTCCCTACAGTTATATTGAGTTTTACATGAAATATCTCAGTGTCTTCTTTATCCTTGTCTCATTATTATCATCCATGTCACTAGTGGGAGGAGAAAGACTCAGAAGAGGAGGAGTATGGTGACTCCCTTTTGCATTGTCTTTTGCTTTCATTGACCCATTCACACAAATGATCTTTCAAAGTGACTGGCAGGCTTTGCTTCTTTTTTTTAAATTAATTTTTAATTTTACTTATTTTTATTTTGTATATGAGTGTTTTGCTTACATGTGTATAAGTGCACCATATGCATGCAACGCCCAAAGAGACCAGAAGAGGGTATTGAATCTCCTGGAACTGGAGTTAGGAACGGATGGTTGTTAGCCACCATGTGGGTACTGGGAGCTGAACTCAAGTCCTCTGCAAGAGCAGCCAGTGCTCCTAACGACTGATCCATCTCTCCAACCCCAGGCTTTGCATTTTTGGTAATTGAAATATCTTGCATTATGTCAATTCTGTTTTCTGTCACTGTAAAATGACTGAGGTAAACAGCTGAAATGGAGGTTTGTTTTGGCTCATGTTTTCTGAGGTTTCAGTCCATAATTGGTTGACTTGATCACTTTGGTTCTGTGGTCTGACAGAACATCATGGTAGGGAGCATGTGGTGGAGCAAACTTGCTTATTTCATGGTATCCCAGAAGCAGAGAGAAAGGGACCTGGGTTCTAGTATCCTCTTCAAGGACACACCCCAATGACTCACTCCCAGTAGTCCTTCCAATAGTGCTGTCAGCTGAAGACCAAGGTTTCACCATATGGACTGGTGGGGGTGTCAAAGTCTAACTTGCAGTCTCATTATCTTGGTAATTTCCAACTAGTAACCCACCTGCCCCACTTCATTCTCAGATGACAAAGAATTGGTTTTCTGAAGCAAAGACAATTTGTATTGATGACTGATTATAATTTTCATGATTATGTGTAATTTTTTCCCCCAAGGCTTGGATGCAAAACAAAGTCCCAATTCCTGCTCCAAATGAAGTGCTGAATGACAGAAAAGAGGATATTAAATTGGAAGAAAAGAAAAAAACACAAGCAGAAATTGAGCAAGAAATGGCTACATTACAGTACACCAATCCACAGCTTCTAGAGGTGTGTCAGGATGATCTAAAAAAGTAGTGTTAGCATCTTTGATGGATAGCCCTTCTGCCATCTTTGTTTTATTTTTGTGTGTCTACGTGTGTGTGCCATGGTGCATAAGTGATAACAGACAGCTTGCTGCCATTGTCTTCAAGGGCTCTAGTTTATTTATTCAGTATGCTCATTTGTTTCTCCCTTTCTTTCCAGCAACTTAAAATTGAAAGACTTGCACAGAAACAGTCCGATCAGATCCAGCCTCCTCCTTCATCTGGCACTCCTCTCCTTGGGCCCCAGACCTTCTCTGGACAAGGTCCAATGTCTCAGATTCCTCAAGGTTTTCAGCAGCCTCATCCATCTCAGCAGATGCCAATTAACATGACTCAAATGGGGCCTCCAGGTCTGCAGGGGCAGTTTAGACCTCCTGGACCCCAGGGACAAATGGGACCACAGGGCCCTCCACTGCATCAAGGAGGTGGGGGTCCACAAGGATTCATGGGACCACAAGGACCCCAGGGCCCACCACAAGGGCTGCCACGGCCTCAGGACATGCATGGGCCTCAAGGAATGCAGAGGCATCCTGGACCTCATGGTCCTTTGGGACCACAAGGGCCACCTGGACCACAAGGTAGTTCTGGTCCTCAAGGTCATATGGGTCCTCAGGGTCCAGCTGGCCCACAGGGTCACATCGGTCCCCAAGGTCCACCCGGTCCTCAGGGTCACTTGGGTCCACAGGGGCCTCCTGGTACTCAAGGAATGCAGGGCCCACCCGGTCCCAGAGGAATGCAAGGACCTCCTCATCCTCATGCGATACAAGGGGGGCCGGGGTCTCAAGGGATCCAAGGTCCTGTGTCTCAGGGACCTCTGATGGGATTGAATCCGAGAGGAATGCAGGGGCCTCCAGGACCCCGGGAGAATCAGGGTCCTGCTCCTCAAGGGATGATGATGGGCCACCCACCTCAAGAGATGAGAGGACCTCACCCTTCAAGTGGACTGCTCGGACATGGCCCTCAGGAAATGAGAGGTCCTCAGGAGATGCGGGGTCTGCCAGGGCCTCCACCACAGGGATCAATGTTGGGCCCTCCCCAGGAACTGCGAGGGCCCCCAGGCTCACAAGGTCAACAGGGGCCACCTCAGGGCTCTCTGGGACCTCCACCCCAGGGTGGCATGCAAGGGCCCCCTGGACCTCAGGGACAGCAGAACCAAGCAAGAGGGCCACATCCGTCTCAAGGGCCAATACCATTCCAGCAGCAGAAAACACCTCTGCTAGGTGATGGACCTCGGGCCCCCTTCAATCAGGTATTACTTATTTCCAACTCGTACTGGTTAACACATAGGAATGCACTCCGCATTGACACAGTACTGCTGAGGATGGAGAAAACAGTCAGAACTTCTGGTTTATAATCATTTTTCAAGTGTGGATGGCGGCTTACCGCAATGGCAGTCTGACTGAAGAAGAAAGTAGTGAGACTAAAGAGCTGGGTTGGTCACATCATCATTAATAAACTCAGTATGCCTTTGCTTCTCACCAAATCAGCTCCTAATTGTGCCAGGGCTGCACAGGAGCTATGGCTCTGAGGAGGTAGCACCTTTGTTGTGAGCAGCTCTGCAACTATCATGATCTCTTTTGTGGGCCCTTTAGCCTGATTGTTCCATGGGCTTGCTAGTGAGCAGCCTGCCTCCAATCTTTCTGTCAACTTTTAACTTTTTAAAAAATTACATTTATTTATTTATGTAGTTTGTGTGCATGTGAACACATGTCATAGTAAACATGTGGAAGTCAGAGTACAGTGTTTGGTAGTCGATCCTCTTCTACCATTTGGGCCTCAGGGATTGAATTCAGGCCACCAGGCATGGCAGCAAGCATATTTACACTCAGCCATCTCACCGTTCTTGCTTACATTTATTTATTTGTATTATGTGCACACACACATTTTACTTTTAAACATAGTGTGGGGTATTTAACTTAAAAGGATACTGTAAACTCTACCTTCTGTGTATCTATTATACCTACTGTTCATTTCAGTGAATGCTTTTATAGAGACCTGTGATTCTAGAACTGAATATTCTAAAATGATGGCCTGTGGATGAAGTTCATTCAGGCTGTTTTTAGCTGTCATATAAAAGTATTTCCAGGAGCATGGAATGTAACTCATTTGATAGTGTGCTTGCTTAGCATGTGCAACTTCTGGGTTCCATCCCCAGTGCCACATTAAACTGGGCATGGTGGCACATGTGGGTTGAGGCAGAATTGGGTGTTCAAGGTCATCTTCAGCCACTTTAGTGAGGTTTGAGTTGAGACCTGTGTCAGAAAACCAAACCAACCAAACAAAAAACAGCATATTTGTAGGAGGGAAGTGTCTATGTAGACGTTTCTTTGGTCTTTTTTTTTATCTTTTTGTTGAGACATGGTCTGCCTGTAGCCCCAGCTGTCCTGGAACTCACTATGTAGACCAGGCTGGCCTTGAACTCACAGAGATCTGCTTGCCTCTGTCTCCGGAGTGCTGGCATTAAAGGTATGCGCCACCATGCCCGGCTGGTCCTTTTTTTTAAGGACTCTATCTTTGCAAAGTTTTACTACTCATTCACTGATCTGGTACTTGATAGTGTGAGGAGTTTAGGTTGTTTGTGGATAAATGACAAAAGACAGCATGAGTGTGAACGGATTTAATATTTTTAAATATGAGGTATCTGAATCTAAAGAGGTATTATTTGGGAATGAACAACTGAGATTCAGTTGTGAGTCCACAAAAGTGAATAAGCTAGCACTCGGGAGGCAGAGGCAGGCGGATCTCTGAGTTCGAGGCCAACCTGGTCTACATAGTGAGTTCTAGGTGAACTGGCGCTACAGGGAGATCCTGTCTCAAAAAGACTTTTAAAAAATGTGAATAAGCTAACATTGTCCTTTATTGAGGGACACTTAGCTACTGAGTGAGAAGGTGCTACAGAAAGGTATTATATACAAAACACAGTCTACTTTGTTTTTTCTTTCCTTTTGGGGTGGAGGGTTGAGGATGGAACCCAAGTCCATCATGCATACAAGGCTGGCACTATACTCCTCAGTGCATACATCCCAGCCTTACTTTTCAAACTTCATTGAGAATTCATGGTCTTAAAGATAAACATTGTGGCCAGTGGGAGAGTTCAGCTAGTAAAGGTGCTTGCTCTGGAAGCCTGATGACCTGAGCTTGATTTCTAGAACCCACATGGTGGAAGGAGAGAATCAACTCCCACAAGTTGTCTTCTGATCTCCACATGCACATCCAACAGTACACATGTGTATGCATGCACATGCACACACATGTACACACAATAAATATAAAAGATAACCATTGGATTTACTGAACTTAAATAAGCAAATGATACGGTTGTGGTGTTCTGTAGACCTTCCAGAACTTAAAAATATCACGAAGAATGTTAGCTGGGCGTGGTGGCACACGCCGTAGTCCTAGCACTTGGGAGGCAGAGGCAGGTGGATCTCTGTGCGTTCAAGGTCAGCCTGGTCTACATAGTGAGTTCCAGGATAGCTGGGGCTACGGGGAGACCCTGCTTCAAAAAAACAAAAAAAAAAAAAAAATCATGAAGAATTGAATGACATTTGATTTCTTTTCCACTTTACAGAATTTATGATGAGTTGGATAAAATTCAGAGCTGTCATCCTGAATTCCCCTACAGCTGAAGTATTATGTACCTTATTAATTCACTGTATTTTTGTGTGTTCTACTTACTCTAATTATTTTCCCAAACTTTAATTGTTTTCCCAAACTTTAATTGTTTTTGTTATTTTGAAATAGTAGTTTTCATTTTTGGAGGAATATAAAAAATAAGAAACTTTTGCTAGTATATTCTGAATGGAATTCTAAACTTGTCAGACTTCTAAGAGGACAGGCCTGAGTTCTGAGAAAAACTAATGTTTTTATTGTACCATAGAGTGAAAAATTTTATACACAAAAAGCATCATGATTCTAAAATTTTAGTTGACTTGTAGAAATATTAGTAGACTGGGTCTTAAAACTTGATACTGTATATAGGGCATTTCAAATATCAGAATTTGCTTCATGGAAATTTTGCTCTTTTTTTTTCATTTTTCTTATTTTTTTGTTTGTTTTTGTGTTTTGTTGTTTGAGACAGCCTCCCTGTAGCCCCAGCTGACCTGGAACTCACTGTGTTTACCAGGCTGACCTTGATCTCACAGAGATCTGCCTGCCTCTGCCTCCTGAAGGCTGGGATTCAAGGGGTGCACCACCATGCTCTAACTCTGCTCCTATTTCTATGCTAAAATATAATTTCACTTTGACCAATTTGTTTATTTAAACCAGTTATTTTCATTGATTTGCTTCAGTGAAATTACTTTGGTGTGTTAAAATAGCAGCATGAAAGATACTGGTAAGAACTGACCAGGGTGGGGCTGGAGAGATGATTCAGGGGTTAAGAGCACTGCTGTTCTCACAGAGGACTGGGATTCACTTTCTAGCACCCACATGGTAGCTTATAACCATCTGTAACTCTAGTTCCAGGGGACATGACACCCTCTTCTGGCTTCCCCAGGCATTGTGCACATGCAGGAACATACTGCATACACATAGAATTTAAAAAAAAAAAAAGATTTTAAAAAAGCTGGGTGTGGCATTATAGAGGTGGAGACAGGAGGATTACCAGGGCTTTCTGGCTGCCATCTGTCTTTCGGTTCAGTGAAGACACCCTGTCTGAAGGGAATAAAGCAAAGTGATAGAGCAGGATACCTAACGTCCTCCTCTGGACGCTGCATGTGCACAGGAGTAGACACACACACACCAAAACCAGAAATTTCTTTCATTGCATTACTGATGGCATTTTTCTCCTTGTTTTTTGAGATAGGGTCACCATGTAATCCAGGCTAGCATTGACTCTCAGTCCTCTTGCCTCAGCTTCCTGAGTGCCGGGATTATAGTCCTCTATCATCACTAATGCCTAGTGTCCATTTTAAAAATGGGGGGAGGGGTCCAAATGCAGTGGCACGTGTGGAAATCCAATTCAGGTTGTCAGGCCATATTTGACTGCAGTTGTTCCACTTATGTGACTAGTGAGACATGAAAACAATTTTACTATTGGTATGTTTGAAATTGTGCTAGTCTCATATTAAGTTCAGTCACTAAGTGTATTTTTGATGAAAGAATGACCAGGTACTTGTTTCTTGGCTTGCTTGTTTAAGAGACCTGGCCAAAGGTCATTGGGTAGGAAATGAGACTTTGGTCATGATCAGATAAAAATGTAGGATATAAGAATTTGGGTATAAACTGGAGTTGAGCTCTGGAGTCCTAATAAGAAGATGAAATGGATCAGAGGTATAGGCTTGCATCATACAGAAAGAAGGAACTGAAAGGACCCAGCAGGATGGATGGGCCAACTTAACTAGCATGAACAATGAGCTACATAGGAAAGGGACATTCTGAGGCAGAGGCGAGAGGGAAGTAAAAGGGAAGCCATTGAACCCTCCTCATCCTGGGCACTGCCAAGATAAGAACCCCATCCACAGGTCAGAGAGATGGCTCAGCAAGCACTCACCATGCAAGCTTGGTAACCTGAATTGGTACTGGGAATACATATAAAAAGCCTGATTCCAGACTGGGGATATGGCTTGGCTGTTCAAGTGCTTGCTGCACAATAAGAAGACTGTTTGACTCCCCAGAACCCAAGTAAATGCTGGTTGGACATGGCAACTCACCTGTTATAATTCCAGCCTTGGAAGTCAGACAGAATCCCTAGAGCAAGTTGGCTAGTGAGACTAGCCTTATCAGCAAGATTTGTTCTTTTTCTTTTTTGTGGGTAGGGGGGATGGGAGGTGGTGGTTGTTGTTTTGAAACAGAGTCTCACTATGTAGCTCTGGCTGGTCTAGAACTCTGTATGTAGACCAGGCTGGCCTGGAACTTAACAGAGATCCATCCTGCCTTTGCCTTTTAAGTGTCAGAATTAAAGGTGTGTGCTACTATGATAGGCCTAACTCTGGGTTTGATTGAGACCCTGCCTCAAAGAATAAGGTAGAAGAGCAATTGAGGAAGACTCCCATTATCAGCTTCAAGCCTACACACATGCATTCAGATCAAGCATACATATACATGAAAAGAAAAGGAGAAAAAAGCCAGATGCGGTAGCATGCATATGTAATCCCAGCACTGCTACTTTGAGATGGGAGGTGGAATCAGGAGAACCAGCCAGAGCTTCAACAAGGTAGAAGACGAGAACCAACTCCGGAAAGTTGTCATCTGGCCTCTGCCTGTGCGCTATGGCACATGTGCTCCTGCACTCAATATGTGGATGCATACACAATAAATAAATAAGAAGAAGCCCCATCCTGATATGGCTTTGAGAGGGTTGATTACTTTTTTGTACAACATGACATTCAGAGCGGAGGCCAAATCTTTCACATTAGCAGGAGCTCACCCTCTGCAAGAGCAGTGGTACTGCACGATGATTCTTGGCTTTCTCCTCAAGCCCTTGTTAGGAAAGACCAGGTGGAAACTTATCAGAAGAGTTAACAAGTGCTTCCATTGATTTTGTGTGTGTGTGTGTGTGTGTGTGTGTGTGTGTGTGTGTGTGTGTGTGTGTGTGTGTGTTACTGTATCCAGTTTTCATGGGTCCTGGGGATCAAAGCTTACACACCTGACAAATTCCTTATCCACTGATTCACCTACCTAGCCCACTTTAGGGAATTCTGTTGTAATGCTACTAGCTAAATATTTAACATGAACAGCTTTGGGGTATTCTTTCATATGATACAGCTGTTTTTCATGAAACATCTGTCTATGGTTTCATACCTATCTTTAAAAACATCTTTTCAGGAAGGACAGAATACAGGCCCGCCACCCTTGATACCAGGCCTAGGGCAGCAAGGAACGCAAGGCCGCATTCCTTCTCTGAACCCTGGACAAGGACCTGGCCCTAACAAAGGTAAATATCTGCTCAACTGAGGAAGAGTTTGTTATCTATCACTATTGTGTGAATTTCATAATAAATAGCTTTGTTGGTAAGTAATTGATATAGCAGTATTGGAACTGTTGGGATAACAAGGGCACAGTCATTTAAGGTCATAATTTGCCTTATGTTGTCATCTTGTTAATATTTACTTAGACAACAATGCTGGTCACAAGAAATGAGCTCTTCACTACCAGACTGGTAGTGAAACCACTGAGCAACTCTGGCAGTAGTGCTTGTGCCTTGGGCCAGCCTGGTCCACAACTGGGAAGGAAAGTGATTCCTGTGCCCCAGAGATGGTGCATATATATGTCTGTCCTCCCAAAGAGCAGAATTGCCTCTGTGTAAGCTCCTTGATAAGATACAGGATTCAGGATGTCAGCAGTATTATTATTATGATCATTCACCTGTGCCCCACTTGTAGCGTATCAGATCTTTTTTCCTTTTTAAATTTTTTTATTGAATTGTTGTGTATTTCATACAGAAAATCACCTTTATACCCCCTTCCCTTTTGGTATCCTCCCATAGCCCCCTCACTGGAGTTCATACAGTCTGTCATTTGTGTTAAGGCCTATCGTGTAAAGTTAGTGTCCTCAGATGTTCTTCAGTGCAGGTTCATCCACTGGGGTCTAGCCAGCCTGTCTAGAGTCCCTCCCTCCCTTTAAGAAGATCAGCTCTTCCTCACCCAGCAGTAATCAGCTGCCAATAACTCTTTGAATAAGATTGGGGCTGGCTGTTCATTTCCACAGTTCTGTGCTGGGTTTTTGTCTGTTCAAGTTTGCATGGGTCTTATTCATGCTGACACCATTGCTGGAGGTTCTTATAAGAATTCCAGGAACTTGTAGGGCTGTTTCTGTATGGTCATACACTTCTCTGGATCTTATAATCTTTCTGCCCTGGGTGGGTAGATTTTGATATAGGAGTCCTGTCCAAGGACCCACACACTGCAGATTCCTATTCTCTGCATTTTGGTCATTTGTGACCTTTTACTTTCCTGGCCCTCTGTTGCATGAAGGAGCTTCGTTGATGAGAATTGAAAGATGTAGTAGTGTTCTCTTCATCTAAATTGAAAGATGCAGTAGTGTTCTCTTCATCCCTTGTTCTATGTTCTGTGAGCTTTAAATGTAGAGGTTGCATCCTAGATGTGCCACTTAGACTTGGGCAATTCACAGACAATCTCTGTGCATGACCAGTTGTGGAACTCTGTACTTATCTCTGTCTCTTCTTTTTCTTTTTTAAAATTTATTTTGTGTGCATGAGTGTTTTGCCTGCATATACGTGTACTTGTGCATGCAATGCTGGTAGAGGCCAGAAGAGGGTGTCAGATCCCCTGGAATTGGAATTGTGGATAGTTGTTATCTACCATGTGGGTGCTGGGAACTGAACCTGGGTCCTCTGCAAGAGTAACCAGTGCTCTTAGCCACTGGCCATTTCTCCAGCTCCCATATCAGATTCCTTAACTGCACACCTCGTTTGGCACCATTTGAAAAGAAGGAAGCAATGTACTGATATTATGAAAAGGCAAGTTGAGAACTGTCAACATTTAGAAAGTGTGGCTATTTGGAAGTTGTTAGTTAATCCCAAGGGTTGAAGAAGCCATGCAGGGCACCAGAGGCTCTGGTTGAGCTGACATTGAGCTCTTGCTCATAGTAGACAGAATTGTAGTAGAGGGTGGGGGCCAGCAGGAGGGATTTGAGGGAGTTTGAACAGAAGGGAGGCAGAAGATGAAGTGGTCTTTTTCAGCACCCCGAGGAAGGAGATGTCACATGCTAGCACATCAGGGCCCTATGGAGACTGCACCTCACAGAGCTGCATTCCTTTTTTTGCGAACTAGCTAAGCCCACAGTACCGTGTGGTACATGTTAGGTGTTCTTGCCCTGTCCTATCAGATTAAGAAAAGTCCTTGTCAGCCTTTACAACCCTGAGACTGGGCATTTAAAGCTCAATTTTGAATTTATGTGCGATATTAGAAGCAGGAAAGGGCAAGGTCAGGTATTTGGACAGCTGTTATTTACATTCCTGTTGTATGAAAGTGGTAGCAGGGTATGCACAGAAGGGCTTGGCCTGCAAGGTGAAAAGACAGGGAGAGTTATCGTGGAGGCTTGGGGACCCTTATGAAGGAAGTTTGTGATCTACTAGGTACTCCCATTAGTGAATGGAAGTGGCCTCTCCTGTATACCTCTGTGTACCTCACCTGTTCCCTCTCCCTTCTTTTCTCCTTTTCTCTTCCTTTTTCCCCTCCCCCCCCTTCTCTTTCCTTGGAAGAAAGAGCAGGTTACTTTTAAACAGAAAGAGATGTGAGATGCTCACTGCTCATAGATAAGTCCAATTAGAACATGTGTAGAGCCTTTGGGTCTGTGGTCAGGTTGTCTAAGGTTATACTAAGTTCAGGCAACCTAAAGTTGGAGAAACAGCTCAGCTACAGGGACACTAAGAAGGGGAAAATGGATCTAGGATATTTGCAAACGTCCTCAGCATGGGAAAGAACAAGCTCAAATGGAGAATCTTTCTGATGTCATATTTTTGGGGGGTCTTTTTGAGACAGGGTCTCCCAGCTGGCCTGGAACTCACTATGTAGCCCAGGCTGGCCTTGAACTCACAGAGATCCACTTGCCTCCACATTAAAGCCATGTGCCACCACGCCAGGGTCTGATATCATATTTTTAGGTTGAGATTTCTAAGCTTTAATCCATGCTGAGTAGTGAGAAGAATTGAAATAGCTGGGGCGGGGGGGGGGATGAAGAGAGGGACTGGAGAGATGGCTCAGTGGTTAAGAGCATTGACTGCTCTTGCACAGGACCCAGGTTCAATTCCCAGCACCCAAATGGTGACTAACAACTCTAACTCCAGTTGCAGGGGGATCCAATACCTTCTTCTGGCCTCTTTAGGCATTGTACGCACACAGTGCACTTATATACATGCAGGCAAAACACTACACACATAAAATAAAAATAAATCTTTTTTTTTAGTGAAGATAAATGAAAGGGAGGAAGGTTGGTAGGTTAAGAGTATGGCTTACTGATGTATGCATAGAGACTTTGTCTTGATGCCAGGAAACAGCAGCAAAAGGCATGGGCTGGGCCAGCAAAGGGATTTATTTCATTTTCAAAATATAGCTGTTTTAGAAGCAAGAGTATCCCTTTCTACCTTTCTATTTTTTATTTGGGGGGTTAATTTTGAGATAAGGACTGGTCTTTGCCTTACCCTAGTGTGCACTGAGGTTACAGGCATGAACCATGATTTAAATGCTGACAAAAAATAGGTGTATATTTGCATTGGCTGCAGTCATTTGGTCAGCTGCCAAAATAGCCCCTTCAGAGTTAAGAAGTAGACTAAGGAAGCAGTATACATCTCATCTGCTGCCTCTCCTTTCTAATCCGCCCCCTCCCCCCTTTCCCCCCCTTTTTCTGTGGTGCTAGGGATAAAAGCCAGGGCCTGGCACATGTTAGGTAAGTGCTCTATTAATGAGCCATATCCCTAGTCTTTGAGTGCATTACATATATTAAAAAATTTTTTGAAAGTCTTAGGTGAAATTTCTTTATGCGAAAAATGTAATAACATACTTAAGGCACATCATTCCCAAGAATAGCAAAAGTGGTGCTAATACAAACCCCTAAATCGAAGGCCACAGGGTTATCTGGTCCCTGTGAGCCTATGGAGGAATGTGTCAAGATTCCTAATGGGCTGTGTGGAATAAAGAAGCTAAACAGGTCAGGGTTAGAGGAGCAGATCATGGCGGCAGCCATGTAGACTTGGTCTGTAATGACTTTGTGGCTTTCACAAGAGCAAAAGTAAGTTCTTGATGCATAGCCTCCCAGCCTACAAGCCTCCTGTCCTGCGGCATGGCTTTTCTCTGTTGTGTCTCTTAATTGTGGAGCCAGTGGTCCTAATGGAGTGGCAGGAACAGGGGCAAGGCAGGGCACGGAAAGGAAGGCAGGTCTCATGCCAAGAAATTAGCTCATGTTTTCAACATGTGTGAAAAAGTGGACACTCCTTAGAGGTTAGTGATTGTCCCTAGGTCAAGTTACTTAGCTAGTGAGTGGCTGAAAGCTGTATCCCAAAGCTCATGGTTTTCCCATTTTATGGTGTCTTGGGATGTCTATCTTCTAAGTGTGCTGAGACCCCAGAAGGGAAGGCATTCTAGGGCAGAGTACATCCTGACACTTCAAGTACTTAGGAGGAGGCCTGCATGGCAGGCTTCCCAGAAGCCATGGTAACGGTCAGCTTTGTTTTCTCTAGGTGACTCTCGAGGCCCTCCCAACCATCACCTGGGCCCTATGTCAGAGAGGCGGCACGAGCAAAGTGGTGGCCCTGAGCATGGGCCCGAGAGGGGGCCTTTCCGGGGTGGCCAGGAATGCAGGGGTCCCCCTGACAGGCGTGGCCCTCACCCTGATTTCCCCGATGACTTCAGCAGACCAGATGACTTCCACCCGGACAAACGCTTTGGCCACCGTTTACGGGAATTTGAGGGACGAGGAGGACCCTTACCACAAGAAGAGAAGTGGAGGCGAGGAGGCCCTGGACCTCCCTTTCCACCTGATCACAGGGAATTCAGCGAGGGGGACGGACGGGGTACAGCCCGAGGCCCTCCAGGGGCATGGGAAGGCCGCAGACCCGGTGATGAACGGTTCCCTCGGGATTCTGATGATCCACGTTTTCGAGGGCGCAGAGAAGAAAGGTGGGAAGCATCTTTCTTTCTTTCTTTCTTTCTTTCTTTCTTTCTCTTTCTTTCTTTCTTTCTCTCTCTCTCTCTCTCTCCCCTCCTCCCTCCTTTCTTCTTTCTTTCTTTAATTTCTTTTTCTTTTTTTAAATGAAACTAACAGCTTTATTAAAACAAAGAGGCAGTTCCTGTGGGATGAGATGGGTCCCATAGCTGGGAATCTGCCAAATAGGCACTGGTCAAGTCTTAAAGGGTCACTGGACTGTCCCGTCTCCTC
>NW_008358662.1:190807-191230 GCF_000622305.1 Nannospalax galili | reverse complement strand
TGTTCATTTTTCCAGTTCTATGCTGGGTTCCTATCTGGGAATCCCTTTGGCCACCCTGGCCAACAACTCAAAAGAAGGTATCACCTGTCTGGCATTGTTGCTTGTTATATAGCCTTTGGCTGTACGTATGGACTCTTATGAAATTATATTGGCCCCTTTAATCTTTGGTTAAAGGGTGTTTAACTTTCTTCTTGGGTGTTTAAGGCCATACAGTTGGTCCAGATAAACCGATTTATTTTTACTCTTAAGGTTGTTTAAGGATCTGTTCCTCAGGGGTCACATGGGCTTGGGAAGAGCTTTCTTTTACCTGTTCCACCTATGTGAAGATAAGTCAAAGGTCCTGCTCGGCCATGGTTAGCTTTGCTTGGAAGCATGGAGGAAATGATTCCTCTGTGTTGACACTCCTCTTTGTAGACTGGACAC
>NW_008358662.1:190132-190700 GCF_000622305.1 Nannospalax galili | reverse complement strand
TAGTTCCACCAGTTGTCTGGTGCTTTTAATTACCATGTGACATGCAGATAAAGCTTGGGCAAAAACCAAACATTCTCAGATAAACCTTGCCTAGGCGTGTATTATATTCCTTGAGCTAGTTTTATGTATAATGTTCGATTAATATGATTCCCTCTGGTTTTTTAAATTATCTAGGCATTATTTAATCTCTCACATTGTCTAACCTTTCCACCATGGTTTCCCCATTTAAGGTACCCCTGTTTTTCCCATTTCTCCCTTAGTGATGGCCTTCTCCTATGGTCCTGCCTCTCTTGAGCTCTTTCTTTCCCTTTATCCCCTTTATACCCTTCCCTCCCTGGCCAATGCCCACAGTATGTTTGGCCCTCCCACGTCTCTCAGCAATCAAGAAAATGACTTACAGCCACTGGCCACATGACAGCCCAAAAGTGAAAATTCCTAAATTAACTTTCCCTCTTCGCCACATGTCAAGTTGACAATTGAAGCTATCTAGCACAACACCTGTTCTATTTATTATTTTTTTGCAAAATATATTTTCATTTCATTTTCACATTTATGTTAAATTCTTGGC
>NW_008358662.1:164863-190105 GCF_000622305.1 Nannospalax galili | reverse complement strand
AGATTTCATGATTTCATCTTTCTTTACTGCTGAGTAAAACTCCATCGTATATATGAACCACATTTTCATTATCCACTCATCAATTGAGGGATACCTAGGTTGCTTCCATCTCTAAGCTATTGTGAAAAAAGCAGCAACAAACATGGATGGGTACTTACTTTTGAGTGGACTCTTCCCACTACTCTCAACTGCAATGTTCCTGAGGAATAAGTTGCCATCTTAGGGGACATGCTCTCACTTTCCCTCTTTCTATAGCCCATCTCACTCTCTCTCAGTCCTCCCTCTTAGTTGTCTACACTGACTGCTGTCTGCTGTCAAGGATTGGGGCATCAACTTCTCTGGGTGCTTCCTGCTGGGTTGAGGAAGGGCTCTGGGAAATGTCCATCCTGGAGGAGGACTTTTATGGAGTAGGCTCCTGGTGTTGATCCAGATGGCTGTGATAAAATTCTGGTAGGCAGGACATTTGCAAGACATCTGTAATTGAATAGTTTCAGTGCATTGGGATACAAACCTGTAATGCGGTGGAGGAGGCAAGGACCAAAAATTAATAATAAAGTGATAATGATGAGGGTGTCCTAGGAAGAAAAATACAAAACACTTCATGAATTTTTGTGTTATTCTTGCACAGGGGCCATGCTAATCTTCTCTGTATCATTCTAGTTTTTGTGTATGTGCTGCCAGACAAGCATGGGAAACTGTTCTGTGGATGCTTTGCATTTTCCCTGTCTTCATAACAGAGGTGTCTTTCCTTTTACTAGAGGAGAGTACTGCACTGATTTAGCCCAAGCCTCTGAGTTTTATGTTTGGACTTTAAAGTTATGCTATATGTAGTTCTTTTTTTAAAAAAATATTTTATTATTTTTATTTTATGTGTATGTGTGTATTGCCTGCATGTAGGTAAGTGCACCCATGTCGTGCAATCCCTACAGAGTATAGAAGAGGCCATCGGATCCTCTGGAACTGGAATTATGGACTGTTGTTAGCTGCCATGTGGGTGCTGGGATTCAAACCTGAGTCTTCTACAAGAACAGTCAGTATTCTTTACTGCTGAGCCATCTCTCTAGCCCCATGTAGTTCTTTTTATCTTTGCAGTTGAGACTTTTTGCTTACTTTTAAGCTGTTTTTGTTGTGAGACAGTCCTTGAATTCCCATTCCTCCTGCCTCTGCCTCCAAAGTGCCCAGATAAAGGTGTCCTACTACATCTGGCTGATTTTTCTGAGTTATTTTAAAGAGATGAGAGAATCTGTATGCTTGGCGGATGTCTTGGGTCTAATTTAGAATGTCTTGTTCCCCTTCATTAGATGATAAAGTCTGAGCAAGATACCTTGATTGAAAATAAAGGGCTTGTAAAATAGGTTCTTGTTTTATGTAGTTACCTAAAGATCTTAACAAAGTCAGATCGAAATAAACATAATCTTCTTATACTTGGGTCAGGCTTGAATTCCCAACTTGGTTTGGGTATAAAAGGAATAGAGGCAATACAGAAAGAATACAGGAAGAAAAATTGGAATTGGTGTAATCTCAAATGAGATTGAGCATACCAATGATGATGGTAATTGTTTTATGCCAGATTCTGCCAATGCCTTTGATAACTAGGAGTCTGTAAGCTAGGTGCTACTGTCAGCATACTCTAGGTGAGGGAAAAGACTGAGAAGCAAAGCCAGATCCAGCCTTCCAAGGCACAGGAGTGAGTGCTAAGCTTATGGCCTTAGCCCCAGCATTCCTCCTACTTGACTGCCCCTCAGACATTCATCCTTTGTCTTCTCATTACATTTCTCAACTACTGTTGCCAGTAGGTGGTAGAGGTCAGGGCTAGCCTTCTCTTTCTGGGACTGTGTTAAAAGAATGACTGGTAATGTGGCCAACGGGTAAAGGAGCAGAAGAAAGCAGCTTTCATAGGGATGAAACAAAAAGATTTTAAAAGCCTCCAATTTTTTTCTTTTTTAAGAAAAACATTTTAAGTTATCTGTGTTTCTGCAATAGTATACACTTTTAACTGCTGACCCAACCTCCTTCAGTTTTCTTAAGTCCTTTTTTAATATCTAAATATTCCTCTTGAAGTGTATAAGACCTTAGCATCTTCACAATGTTCATTATTTCTTGGATCTGCATTTTGTGCAAACTTCACTTTCAAAAAAAGTTTATTATTTTATGTGTATGAATGTATTGCCTACATGTGTATAAGTGCAGCCCTGTTGTGTAGTACCCATGGAGGTCAGAAGAGGGCATCGGATTCCCTTGGAACTGGAGTTACAGATGGTCATTAGGTACCATGTGGGTGCTAGGAACTGAGCAAGAGCAGCCAGTGCTCTTAAACATGGAACCATTTCTCCAGCTCCACAAACTTCACATTTTGTTGTGTCTTGATTTATATTATATTTTGTCTTCCTATGACAGATCTGCCACCTACACTCTTGTGTTGTCACAGATTTGTGCCACTATTCAGACACACTTTACTCTCTGTGCTTGCTTTTTCCTCCACCTGGGGCATATTCTTGCAGATATTTATGGCTTATGGTTGTTAGAGCTCTCCTGGCTAGCTTTGTACTTCTTTATATTACTTAGCACCATCTTATATTAAGCAATACATAGTCATCCTTGGTATCCAAGGAGCACTGGTTTCAGAGGACCTTTCTATATAACAAAGTCCTTAAGCAAATGGTTAAGTTCCTTGTACAAAGTGGCATAGAGTTTGTGTATAATGTGTGCACTTCTGTGTGTTTTTAAAATCAGCTTTATATGACTGCAGTACCCAGTACATGTAAATGTATATAAGGAGTTATTTTGTGTGTGAACATATATCTGTGGTGTATGTATGCATTCATGTGGTTATATGCTCCGTATACGTGGGTGCTTGTGCATGTGGAGGCCAGAGGCTGACTTCTTCAATCAGGGGTTTTTGAGACAGGGTCTCTTTCTGAACCTGGATCTTACCAGTTCAGTTAGGCTGCCTGGCCGATGAGCCTGTCTCTGCCTCCCCAGTGCCAAGATTATAGACACATGCTGCTGTGCCCAGCTTTTTGCATGGGTGTTGGAGATCGAAATTGAGGTCTTCATTATTTGTGCCAAGCCCTTTAACAACTGAGCCACCACCCCAACTCCCAGAAGTAATTATATTGTACTGTTTAGGAAATAATGACAAAGAACAAAAGTCTATATAAAATGTTTAATACAGGGCTGGGAAGATGACTCAGTAGGAAAAGCACTTTCCACACTTCTGAAGTACCCCTGACCTCTACATGCATGCTGTGGCATTTGTGTGCCTGCATTCACACACCCATGCACATCAGTTTTTTTTAAATTTAAAATTTTTATGTATTTCATACAGAAAATCATCTTTATACCTCCTTCCCTCTTCCCCTTTGGCACCCTCTTGTAGCTGCCCCCCACTGGAGCTCATACATTCTGTCATTTGTGTTAAGGGTTGTTATATAAAGTTAGTGTCCTCAGATGTCCCTCGGTGCAGGTTCGTCCACTGGGGTTTAGTCAGCTTATCTAGTCCCTCCCTTCAAGAAGATCAGCTCTTCCTCATCGAGTAGTAATCAGCTGCCAATAATTTTTCAACTAAAATTGGGGCTTGCTGTTCATTTCCACAGTTCTGTGCTTGGTTTTTATCTGCCTAAGTTTGCATGGGTCTTGTGCATGCTGACACCATTGCAATAGCTTTGTATGAGAAGGTCCCAGGTGCCTGTATGGTCATGTACCTCCTCCCTGGCTCTTAGAATCTTTCTGCCCCCTTTTTCGCAATGGTCCCTGAGCCCTGGTTGGGTGGACCTCAATACAGGACTCCTGTCCAAGGATTCACATTCTGCAGACTTATTTTTTGCATTTTGGCCATTTGTGGCCTTTTGCATACACATCAGTTTTTTAAAAAGGAAATTCATTACAGATGATTTTTTAAAAAAATATATAGACAAGGTGTACTGGACAGCTTTAGTGTCAACTTGACTCACCTGGGTTGAGAGGGCCTCAATTGGGGAATTGCCTTCATTGGACTGGCCTGTGGCCATGTCCATGGGGCATCTTCTTGATTGTTGAGTGATGTGGGAGGGCCCAGCCCACTGTGGGTGGTGCCACCCCTGGGAAGTTTGGCCTGTGCTGCATAAGAAAGAAGGCTGAGCAGGGGCCAGGGAAGCAAGCCAGTAAGCAGCGTTCTTCCATGGCCTGTGCTCCAGCTCCTGCCTCCAGGTTCCTGCCCTGAGTTCCTACCTTGGGCTCCCTGATGAACTATGACCTGGGAGATGTAAGACAAATAAACCCTTTCTTCCCCAAGTTGGTAGTGGTCAGAGTGTTTTGTCACAGCAATTGAGAAACAAACTAAGACATAAGGTCTTGCTCTGTACTGTAGGCTTGTCCTAAACTCATGGTTCTCTTGCCTCAACCTCATAGCTAGCTAGGGTTATAGGCATGTGGTACTACATCTGACTTAAGACAAATAAAATAAATTTATTACATTTATTTTGTGGGGAGGAGTGTACATGTCCCCACAATTTATATATGGAGCTCAGAAGACAAGTTGCAAGAGTCTAATCTTTCCTTCTACCACTAGGAGCCTGGGAATCAAGCTCAGGTTGTCCTTCAGGTTTGGCAGCAAGTATCTTCACCTGCTAAGCTATCTTAAACAGCCCAGACGATTTTTTGTTTATGTGGTTTTTTTTTGCCTGTATGCATGCATGTATGATGCCCAGCAGAGGCCAGAAGGCATTGGATCTCTAGAACCAGAGTTATGGACAGTTGTGAGCCACCACGTGAGTGCTGGAAACTTGGGTTGTCTGCGAGTTTAGCTAGTGCTCTCAACTCCTGAGCCATTTTTCCAGCCCCATAGACAAGAATTAAATTTTTTTTTCCTTTGATTAGTTGAATCCAGAGTTGTGTATACAGGAGGACTGTATGTATTTCTTGTTTAGATTTTTTTTTTGGTATATTTCATATATCCCAGGTTTGCCTCAAATTTGCTATGTAGCCAAGACTTGGTCTTGAACTCCTGATCCCCTTGCCTCTACCTCCCATGTGCTGAAACTACAGGTATGCACCACTATGCCTGGCTATATTTACTTGTTTATTGCCTATATTTCCTACACGCTTATCAACTTCCTGTTGTCTCCTTAGGACCTTGAGTGGTCATGGTTAATTGCAGAAGGAAGGGATTGAAGAGTAAAGGGATGGTAATAAATGCCTTTGATCCCAGCACTCGAGGCAGAGGCAGGTAGAGCTCAGTGAGTTCAAAGCCAGCCTGTCTACATAGTAAGTTCCAGGCCAGCCAGGGCTACAAAGTGAGACCCTATCTCCAGAAAACAAATGAACGAACAAACAAAGCAGGATTGGGTGACTTGAAAACGGGACTTTATTTTCTGTAGTTATGGAGCTTGAAAGTCCAGAGCAGAGCCCACCAGGATTGGATTCGGGTGAGGGCCTTCTTCAGTTGCAGGCTTTTGTGTTGGAGAGTTGGTAGCGGTGGAGGGAGTCGAGCACACTTTTTTTGTGTGTTTCTCCCTCCTAATCTCATTTTCCAGGCTCTACCCTCATGTCCTCATGTAAAAAATGTTCATTATAAAAATATAGATGAGTCAGGTGCAGTGACACAGGCTTGTGATCCCCATCCTCAGGAGATTGAGCTAGGAAGATCTCTAGCTCAAGGCCAGCTTGGGCTGTATAGTGAAACCCTGACCCAAAACCAAAACCACCGTGTCCACAACCATAAGAAGTAGTTGATAATAAAAAGTATTTTAGAAGCAGTGGTAAAGAGACTGGGTTGGGCTGTGAATGTCAAGATTGGCTGAATTTAAAACCACAACTCTTACTTCCAGTGTATCTTTAGTAAGTGGTATCAGCTTTCTAGATTTTAGTGACTTAAAGGTATCAAGTCTAGATGGTGAATGTGAGGAAGATATGAAACAAAATAATACATAGAAATAATGAAAAGCCCTCATGTGACATGCTTACTCTCTGACTGTTCCTGTAAGCATAAATAACCTGTTTTGGCCTCTATTATTAATACTGTAGATAGTTTAAAAAACATCATTTTGATTTTTCTCTCCATTAACATTGTACCTTAAGCATCTCCTGTCATGTTCTCTCCATATGAAGGGCCATGTATTCCAGGAGGTGGACACTGTCTTGTTTTTGCAGCTTTAGAAGAGGAGCTCCCCCAAGACACGAAGGCCGTGCTCCCCTGAGAGGACGGGACAGCTTTCCTGGTCCTGATGACTTTGGTCCAGAGGAGGTTTTTGATGCTTCTGATGAAGCAGCCCGAGGACGAGATCTCAGAGGGCGAGGCCGAGGTACCCCTCGAGGTGAGCAGTGTTAAGAACAGCTGGGCTGAGGGACATGCAGCCATGAGCACACATGGGCGGCCTGTGAGTGTTTTGTTTGCTTTGCTGTGTAGGAGGATCCAGAAAGTGCTTACTCCCCACCCCTGATGAATTCCCTCGCTTTGAAGGAGGACGGAAGCCAGACTCATGGGATGGAAATCGAGAGCCAGGTAAGGAAGGAGACATGCTTGTTGTCACAGAGTAGGGCCCACCTTTAGGTCCTGTCTTTTCTAACTTGCTTCCATGGAGATTGGTTGTCTTCCCGTCTGCTTCAGTGTTTAATCATCTAGAATACAGAAACAGGTGGGAGTATCTAGCATTTTTCTCTTAGGTAAGACAGTAAAAGGGATTTGTGTTAAGTATAAAGTAATACCACTCCTGGGTAAGGAAGATGATTCAGTAATATGTTTGCCATGTAAGAATGGGAACCTGGGTTCAAATCCTCAGCCATGTGTGGCAGTGGCACCTGTAATCCCACACTGGGAAGGCAGAGATAGGAGGATCCCTGGAGCTAACTGGCAAACCAGTCTAGCTGAACTGGTGAGCTCCAGGGTCAGTGAAGACCTTGGACCTGGGTTAGGTTCCCAGCACTCATATGGCATTTATAACTCCAGTTCTATGGGATCTGATGGCCTCTTCTGGCCTCCATGGGCACTACATGAATGAGTGCACTTCCATACAGGCAAAAGATTCATACACATTAAAAAAAAAAAAAAAAAAAAAAAAAATTAGGGGCTGGAGAGATGGCTAACCAATTAAGAACACTGACTGTTCTTGCAGACGACCTGTGTTCGAATCCCAGCACCCACATGGCAGCTTACAACTGTCTGTAACTCCAGTTCCAGGGGATCCAACCATGACACTGGTGCACTTACCTACATACAGGCATAACACTCATACACATAAAATAAAAATAATAAATAAAAAAAAAATTAGGAACTGGAGAGATGGCTCAGCGGTTAAGAGTACTGACTGCTCTTGCAGAGGACTCGGGTTTGATTCCCAGCACCGACATGGTGGCTACAAACTGTCTTTAACTCCAGTTCCAGTCGAATCCGAAGCCCTCTTCTGGTCTCAGTGGCACTGCATGATACGGGTGCACTCACATACATGCAGGCAGTACACTCATACACATAAAATAAAAATAATAAATAAAATATTAAAAAACAATTGAGGTGTGAAGCAGTTGAGGAGCACACCTGATATTGACTTTCACCTTGTCTTAGTTTGGTTCTTTATTGTGGCAATAAAAAAACTGACCAAAACCAGCTTGGGGAGGAAAGGGATTTTTTGACTTACAGCTCACAGCCCATCATCAGTGAAAGCCAAGGCTTGAACTTAAGGCAGGAACCTGGAGCACAGGCCATGGAAGAACTCTGCTTACCAGCTTGCTCCTCTGGCCTGTACTCAGCCTGCTTTCTTATACAACACAGGACTACCTGCCCAGGGGTGGCACCACCCACAGTGAGCCAGGTCCTCCCCCTCTCACTCAACAATCAAGAAAGTGCCCCTCAGACATGGCCACAGCCCAGTCCAGTAGAAGAAATTCCTCAGTTGAGGTTCCCTCCTCCCATGTTTATCAAGTTGACAACTAAAGCTTATCTAGCACACACCCCTACACACACACACACACAAACATGAACATGTACACAAACACACAAATACTATTTTTACTAAATTTCCATCTGTTCAGAAAATAATGATAAAAGAATTAAAGTTTTCTTTCTCATAATGATACCATAAACAGATGTGGTTTTTTTTTGTTATTGGCCTTTTGAGGCCTCAGTTATTTTGTTTTGCATGTGTATGTATATGATATGAATGTTTGTCTATGTATACACACATGTGGGCATGTGCACATGCTTCTGTGCGTGTGCGTGGAAGCCAGAGGTCAATCTCCTCAATGATGTTGAGGCATTGTCTCACACTCGAACCTGAAGTCTGATGATTTAGCTAGTCTAGCCAGCCAGCTTGTCCTCAGGGATCCAAATCCCTGCCTTGGGTGTGCTGGGATTACATATAGGCTGCTGTGCCCATCCAGCTTTTATGTGAGTGCCAAGGATCTGAACTCCAGTCCTCACATTTGCACACAAGCACAGCAAGAGCCATCTCTTAAGCTGCTTCCTCAAACATTTTTAAGATGGTGAAGATAACCCGAGTCTAAAATAATTGAGAACCACTTTTGGGTACACCTGCCTCCTCATATTCCAGACCTTCCTTTCTTTCACATCCACAATGTAACTCACATCTGGCCTGTTACTAGACATTTCCTGCATGAACCTACTGTGGTCTTGGGTTACTGTGCATGCTAAGTGGCATCATTCCAGTTGCTCTGGGCTACACTGTTTTACTGAGGTGACACAATCAGTTCCTTAACAACGTGGACCTTTGATTCTCATTTCAGGACCAGGCCACGAACATTTTCGTGATGCTCCTCGCTCTGATCATCCTTCTCATGATGGCCATTCCCCAGCCAGCAGAGAACGCTCCTCTTCTCTCCAAGGCATGGACATGGCTTCCTTACCACCCCGAAAGCGCCCCTGGCATGATGGGTCAGGCACTTCTGAACACAGAGAAATGGAGGCCCAAGGGGGCCCATCTGAGGACCGAGGAAACAAAGGTAAGAAGAAGGCAAGAAGAAGGGGCCTTATTGATGACTGTTGCATGTACCTTGCTGGAGCACCCAGGCTATCTCCATTCTGCCTCAAAGTCTCTCTCAAGGCTCCCATATTTCATTTGAATGCAGTTTGGGTCTTTGGCACAGCTGGATGGAGCTGGTGCCCAGTGGCTGCAGGCTTCCTCTGCAGAATGTTCAGTTGCTTCTGAGAGGCTCTGGTTTGTTCAGTTTCTACCTGGCCCTTAGCCAAGGCGTCCCAGTACTCTGCCTTGTTTGCTAACTAAGAGACTCCTGGTCCTGCCCCTGTGTCCTCACTGGCTGCTTGGAACCCTCCAGGGTGTCCTCTTAGGGAGGGAGAATTATCCTTTCCTAGCTTCTGTACCACACTTTTCAGCCAGGATCTAGAGGGAATATTACTTGTGCTGAGTCACAAGACATTGGCTTATAGTCTGCCAAGTGGATATTTCCTGGGAGACAGAGGGATTATCTCTATACCTTAGAGCTTTGGGGTCTTTATTTTAACATGGTACTTCCAGCCAGGTATAGCAGCCACTGCTATTTACAGGTCTCACCTTAGGCTGGGCCAGGCAGGGGTCTTTGTGGTATGCTTTGGAAAGAAAACTGCTGGGTGTCTCATCTTGTGTGTAATTCCCTACGTTCACTTGTCTTGTGTGTAGTCCTTCTAGAAATGAAGGCTCCCTCCCAGCCTCCCTCCAGATAAACACATTGTTACCAGCCAGTATGCTGTGGCCTGGATGAGTTCATAGGTATAGGATATACCAGTATGAAAACTGAGGACTAGCTGACAGCTTTGTTCAGGCAACTATAGGCTGATCTAAGATACTTTGTAAGATAAGAAGCCAAGGGGGCTTGAGAGATGGCTCAGTGGTTAAGAGCACTGTCTGCTCTTGCAGAGGACCTGGGGTCTGGTTCCCAGTATGCAAATAGCATCTAACAACTGTATGTTACTCCAGGGGATCCGATGCCCTCTTCTGACTCCTGAGGGCATTGCATGACATGGGTGCACTTATATGCAGTCAAAGCACTCACAGACATAAAATAAAAATAATTTTTTTAAAAAAGATAAGAAGACAAAGTTATTATTTGGGTAGCTCCTCTAAGCTCTTCATCTCCATTAGATTCAACTTCCATTCAAACAATAAAGCAACATGGAGTTTTGTAGTTGTTGGGAGAACATGCTGTGGGAGGTGAAACCAAACCCCATCATTTCACAAGAAAAAGTTTTATTTATGTCTTCATTTATTTTGCAGTGCTAGGATCAAATCCAGGGCCTCACACACTCTAGGCAAAGCACTGCACCATTGAGCTCCATCTTCAGCCCAAGAAAATGTTGGTTTAAAAAACTTTTTAAATTTATTTTTGGTAATTTTGTATATTAATACAATGTATTTAGATCAACTCTTCTCAGACCTACTCCCCCCTCCCAACTTCATGTATTCTTTTTTTTTTTTTTAATAGCTCACTGAGTCCAATTAGTGCTATCCATATATACACAGTATAGTGCACCATGCACTGGAGCATGGGCAACCTACTATGGGGCACACCACTGAGGAAAACTGATTCTCCCCTCTCCCAGGGGCTTTTTTTTTTTTTTAAAGGTTTGTTGGTGCCCATGTTGCACATGTGGGAGGTCAGGGGCAACTTTTGGGAGTCAATTCTCTCCTTCCATCATTTGGGCCCTGCAGTTAGAACTCAGGTCATCAAGTTTGGTGGCAAGCCCCTTCACCCACTGAGCCATCTCACTGACCCAAGAAAAAGGTTTTAAAAGTAAATTTTACTGATACCTAAATATTTGTGTATTTAAGTCTGAAACAAATAAGTTCCTGAAAGCCACTGTTTTTATTCTTTGAGAATATTTCATGTCACTAAAATATGTAAAAGGAAGCCACAGAGCCACAAACACCCATCTTAGCCAGAGCCCCTGCCACAGTGTCACACCCATCTCAGCCAGAGCCCCTGCCACAGTGCCACAGACACCCATCTCAGCCAGAGCCCCTGCCACAGTGCCACAAACACCCATCTCACCCGGAGCCCCTGCTACTAACATCCGCAGCAGTCTCTGTATCTTAGTTGCTTCTAAAGTCACTGCTTTTGAAATCTCCTTTAAAATACTTTGGTAGCACAGGAGAGCAAAAACAGCTTCCTGTAGTTTGATCCATTGTGGTGGAGGTTTCCTGGGGGTTCTCAGTGTTTATCTATTGGCTTCCTGTCTTCTGTCAAACAGCCCTGGGTCACATAGCCTCATAGATGCTGAGGACTGAGGCCATGAGCTAGGATGTGAGTAAAGTCAGAAAGGGGTGGAGGAGCCTGCTTTAGTGCTCTGAATACCACTGACCATCTCCTTAGGACATCCTAGTGGCCCACTGTTATCAGAGTTAGTAAAAGTTTGTACCAGGAGTTGCTGAATCTGATACAGAGTTATCTGTTCAATGTTTCATTTCAGGCCGAGGGGGTCCAGGACCTTCCCAGAGAGTACCAAAATCTGGGCGTTCCAGTTCCTTGGATGGGGACCATCATGATGGATACCACAGAGATGAACCCTTTGGGGGCCCATCAGGCAGCAGCACACCTTCTCGAGGGGGTCGGAGTGGCAGTAACTGGGGTAGAGGTAGTAACATGAACTCTGGCCCACCAAGGCGAGGCACTTCAAGGGGCGGTGGGAGGGGTCGGTAGAAGTAGGAGGTAGGGGCTCTGTAGCCCTAGGCCTCTGGACAGTATTTAAGAGTTCTTGTGGACTTACCAAGTGAAGCAGAAAAAAAGCCTTCACCATTCTAGCCCCAAATGCTTCTTCTGGGGCAGCTGAGTCCCAGGAGCCTAATGAGGTCTTCAAGATGAAGAGACTGCTGCCAGCCACCCAGAGTAGCTGGCCTTGTTTTGTCTTGTCCACCCACATTGCCCTAACTCTCCCATGTTGTTTGTGAAGATAAAAGCTGGAATTCTTTTTTTTTAGTGTCATGAGACATGAGCACCTCCACAGTTCAAATTCATGTCCAATTGGAAATTTATTTCTATATGTACAGTTTGTCAGAGAAAAACATTGTTTTTGTATGAATACAGAATGTGATTTACTCAAGAATTAATAGAAAACAACTAGTTGTGAAGTGCTTGCCTTAAGGAAACCCTTGGTTTCCATTGCATCTGATCTACTGAGGGGTGCATGGTTACTGTTGCTATTCATAAACAGACTTGATGGGGGCTGCTAAGTCATCTTAACAAACTTCATTTGTCAACTTTGTGTTTTTCAACAAATTCTCATCTATCCATTGTCACACTATTTTTGTTATACAAGGAGGATTATTTTAAATGGCTCTAATGTAGGTCCCAGCAGGCTCAAAACCTCAAACATGGTCTACCAGGTGGACTATTACATTGCTGAAGAAAAACTTGAATATTCAGGCTGTTTAACTAGAGGCTCTATCCCTTGAGTGTACCACCTAGTAATCAGTTTAGATTTGAATTGTCTTGTTTTGATTAGGAAAGGAACTTGGTGTAAACCAGAAGTTAACCACATGCACTTTACAATTATCTAAGTTCAAATGGAATGGAACAAAGTGTCTACATTTTGCAAAACATAATTTTCTCTTCCATATTAGTTCTGTGGAAATCTCAGTGTTTAAGGTAGAAGACAATTCAAATTTATAGTAAGCCAGAAAGTTCATCATAACAAATTCCTTGCTTTAAAAAAAAAAAAAGCAGCTAGGGTCTGGAGAGATAGCTCAGCAGTGAAGAACACATACTGCTCTTACAGAGGACTGGAATTCAGTTTGAAACACCCACACCAGGTCTTTCATAACTGCCTATAACTCCAGCTCCAGGGGATACAACACTCTTCTAGCCTCCATGGATGCCTGCACACATGTTGCATGCATTCATATAATATACATGAATAATAAAAATAAACCTTGTAGTCTCTTTAAAATATATATAAAGATAAGACCAGGCCTGTTGTCACACACCTATAACCTAGCACTTGGAAGGTTGGGGCCAGGAGGACCAAAAGTCCAAAGTCATCCTTAGCTACTCATTAAGTTCTAGGGCAGTCTAGACACGTGAGGCCCAGTCTTAAAAAATCATCAACAACAAAATAATTCAGATTGAAAGCCCAAATTTCAGTTTGAGATACCCCTTTCTATGCTGGCTTTTTTTTTTTTTTAAAGCTTTTGTTATACCTTCAGTCCCAGCACTCAGGAGACAGAGGCAGGTGGATCTCTGTGAGTTCAAGGCCAGCGTTTCCTATATAGGGAGTTCTAGGCCAGATGGGGCTACTGGAGATCCTGTCTCAAAAAGACCAAAAAAAAAAAAAAAAAAAAAAACCAAAAAACTTTTGTTACTGAAAGAGCAGTCCTAGGGTTGCTAACATCTCTTATTACGTTTTATTGGCACTGGACAAGCCTTACTTGGAGAGTGGTGCTCATCTGGTTATTAAAAAAGAGATACTGACACAGTTGGACAGTATGTAGAAATCTATTCCCTAGCTCTCTATAAATGGCTGTGAAGAAATGTTGATCATTGGGTGCTTAGAACCTGAAGATTTCAAGGAAATAACATTTTACCTCAAAAATAAAAATACCAGCGCTGGAGTGGTGGCTCAGCAGTTAAAGAGCAAGGACTGCTCTTCAGAGAACCTGGGTTTGGTTCCCAGCACCCACATCAGGCAGCTCACAAACTTGTAACTCCAGCTCCAGGGGGACCAGACACCCTCTCCTGGCCTCCAAGGGTACCTGCACTTGTGTGTGTACACACACACACACAAACACACACAGAAAGAGAGAGAGAGAAAAAAACAGCACCCCATCATAAACACTGTTAGAAACTGGACTTTAAGTGTATAAGTATTCTTTTTTTCTTTTGGTGCCTGCCTCTGCTTCCCAAGTGCAGGAATTAAAGGCATGTGTCAGCATACCCGGCTTGTGGGTGGGTATTCTGTATCTGCACTCAACTGGTATATAAAGTCAGAGCTTAGAATCAAGTAACAGGAAGCTAAAAGGGATCTTGAGCTCAAACCCTACAGAGGCTTTTCTTCATGTGGAAAGAATTTTATTTACATTTTACATTTTAGCTTGAAAAACCAGGCATCTTGAGAATGAATTCATTTATAAAACAGAATCTGTACATTATTCATTGCTCATAGCATTTTAACATTGCTGTCAAAATATAAGATACTGTGCTCACAATTTTACAAAACTTGTATTTTCAAGCCATGAATTCTTGAGAGTGTTGGAAACAATTTTTAAATAGTTAACATAAAAATGTGTACATCACTCCTTGAAAACAGCATGTCCTCTCCTGAGGTAGGTAGCTCTATTTTCCACAAGGAACATGGCATGATTCCTAGGGAATATTAAGGAGGATGGTATCTACAAGTCTATGAAGGGGTATTGGTCACTGCAGAATCACACCCTGGGGCAGGGCTGAGGGCACTGACCTAAGAACACATATGGGGACTAAAGAAGCAACGGTGCTTTATCTTTAGCTGACATAGTTAAGGCAACAGTGGAGTGCAGCCTGGAAAACAGTTAACCTGGAAAACACTTAACTTTCAAAATGTGCAAAACAGTGCACAGAAGTGGTTCTCAACCTTGGCTGAAGACATGAACATCTGGGGAGCTTAAAAAATATACTAATGGCTGATCCACCCACCAACATTGTAGAATTGATGCCACGTGGCTCTTCAAGAAACTGATGTGCCAGTCAAATGTGAGACCCACTGCAATACTATAAAATTATTAAGTTCTAAATACACTTCACTTTCTAGTCTGTAGTTACTAACAAAACATGTAGTTTTCCCAACTCATCAGAATACTGGACCCAAACTGGCAATAAATTAAGGTAGTTTTAAATGCTGATGAGCCCCAGCAACACAAAAACAAAACCACCTACTGAGTGAGCCTGGAAGGAACCAGCCATGATATATGAAAAGCATTTTGCATTGCATTAGTATCAAACTGTATAATACCTTTAAAGCAGGCAATAAAATGAGGAATATGAGAGCCTGGTGAGTCAAATATGGTAGTTGTCAAGTAGATTTTCCTGTTTCCAGAGGCTCCTTACCCAGTTCTGCAAAGACCTTAGCAAACATTGACATGCATCATTATGGATATCTGGCTGCTTGGTCTAGAAAATCTCTCTTGGTCCATAGTCTTCAGGAGTAATTTTCCTTTAATGTTATAAGGCACCATGTTTACCATTTAGCTGAAGAATGGAACCGGAGGTAGACTGTATTATATTAATAACTTTCAAAAATCCAGTGGTTAAGTAAACTTAGTGCTTAGTAATCCCTGTATTTATACTGAATAGAGCAAAATAATTTCCAAATCGTAAGCATCAACAAAACCGAAAGCTTTCGATCTGTTACCACTGCATTTTTTTTAAAGACAAAAAGACTATCTGCCAAAGGCAACAAAAGCAGCTAATTGAGAAAACCAGTCATTTTTTAAAACTGAGCACATTAAACCAGTTAGTGCAACAACTACCGATAGTTGTTTCACAGCATGTTACCAGTTCGGCAAAATATCTTTTCAGAGCCCATGCTAGGTGGAACCATCGAGGACGCGGAAACAGCATCTTCTGAGCAGGTGCACCGGTCAGTTCATGACAGCTGCTCCCAAGTTCATTGACCACCCGCACAGTCCAGGGGGTGCCTGGCTTTGCACGACCCGAGGATCAAGGAGGAGTGTGGCGGTGCGGACACCAACCGGCGACGGGTCCCCGGCTAGCTCCGCCTCCTTCTGTTCGGGAGTGTCACACCGGAAGTGTGTTGGCCAGGCTGGCACCACGGCCCAGGCGGCTCAGAGCTAGACGCAGCGCAGCGCCGCCGCCCCAGGGCAGCAGGTCCATCAACGCGTAGAGCAATGCGGCCACTTGTGCGAAGGCGCCGAGCGCAGTGAGAAGCGTACTGCGCAAGCCCAACGCAGCGTAGAGCGTGGCGCCCAGCGCGGCCGCGTAACACAGCGCCGGTCGCGAAGGCGTCTCCTCTCCGCGCAGGAGGCGTCCGCAAGCTGCGCCGCCCCGCAGCAGCGCGCCACCCGCTAGCGCCAAAACCGAACCCAGCGACCAGAGCAGTGCGAACTTGCGCGCACGCAGCAGCAGCACTGGGGCGTATAGCGCCGCCAGGGCAAAGCAGAGCGCGGCCAGTAGCAGGCATATGCCGCCCGCCGCTAGGCGTTGCCCGCGCGTCACGGTCGGCATGCACCCCAGGCCCGCTGTCGCTGCCTCCGCGGGGCTCCGTGCCCAAGTCCATCGCGAGCCCGTCAGACCCAGCCACGCTCCAGCGGGTCCGTCCCCAGGCGCGGGCTTTTCTGCTGTCCCCTTGGTGAGCAGCGGCTCTGTGTCTGCCGGTCTGCCCTCTTTCCCGTGCGCCAAGTAGTCTTGCAGCTGGCGGTGGAGGTCCGCCATCTTGGGCGAGGTGGCGCCGATGGCGAGGCTGCTACTCACTTCCGGAGTTCCTCAGCCGAGAGCGGAAGTGGATTGGTTCTGAGGCTGCGGTTCGGCTACGCGGAAGGGTGGTGTAGGTAAAGAATTAACAAGAAAAATTCAGAGTCGTACCACACAGCCAAGGTTTATTAAAGTGAAGTAATACTCCACACAGTACACAGAGACAGACTCCCCGCAAGGGGAGGAGGGGTCCAGAGCTGGAGCATTATAAAAATTAAGTAAAGTTAAAAAAAATATTGTATAGTGTAGGTGGGTGGGATAGGTTTGGGCACGTCCTTCCCCTTTTGGATTGGATGGTTCATTCGTGCTAGAGTAGAAACATGATTGGGTAAAGCAGGGGTGGGAAGTTTGAAATTCCCATCAGAGAGCCTGGGATGGGGGAGGGCTACCAAAAAGGCCGATTTTGGACGAGGACCTAGAAGTGGGCCATCTTGGATGAAAGTGAAAGTAGTCAAAACTCAATTGAATCTGGTCTGGGCCTCCTTCCAGACTACCTGCCTAACTTAGAATTAACTATGTCCTATTCCCTCCTTCATTTCCCTCTCTCAGAGGTCACAAAATTGCTGATGGAGCAAAGAGAATTCTGCCTCTCTGGACCTGGTGAGAGAATTTTGGGGAAAGAGTGCACAATCCAGATCAATAAAAAGTCCTTGACAAGTTTTCATCATATGCTTCTGTGTGTCAACACATTTCATCCTTCTCAGGTTACCAGTTCTTTTAAAAAGAGGTGTGTCTACCACACGCTGACCAGGTCTGCTTAGTTACGCATGCCTGTTGCCCTCTGTTTAAACCTGAACCTCGTATCAGGGCCCAGAAGATAGACGGGGAGGGGGATGTCAGTAACTGGATGTACTGGATGTCTTCCTTCTTCCCAATATAGCCACACTGAGTAACTCTTTCTCTACTTTTCACTATTACTTGTCTGTTTTTTGTGGGTTTTTTTTTTGTTGTGTTTGTTTTGGGTTTTTTTTTTTTTTGGTCTTTTTGAGACAGGGTCTCCTTGTAGCCCCAGCTGGCCTGTATTACTTATCTGTTTAATTGGACTAGGTGGACTAGGCAGCCAAGCCTAGCATGTTAGAGCTGCCAGTACAGCTTACATTTAAATCTGTGCAGAATTCTTTGTGTGTACACACTGTTTACAAGCACACATATGCACTGAGAGAACAACTTCCAGTGTCATTCCCACCTTGTTTTCTCAGACAGGTCTCTCACTGAGATCTAGGGCTTGCAGATTCAACTAAATTAGCTGGCCAGCAAACCACAGGACACCACCAGTCCCCACCTGGGACTACAGGCCTGCATCATCAGGCATGGCTTTTTGTATCTTCTGGGGATCAAACTCAGTGCCTCATGCTTCCACAGCCAGCAGTTTACCAGCTGAGTTCTCTCTCTAGCCCCTGATGAAGAATTCTTAAGAACATTGAAACAGTTCTTTTCTCAGCCACATGTTCTCTGCTAACTCTACAAGTCTAGAGGAGCCTGTGGATACCACTTCTTTTTTTTTTTCTTTTGCAAAAGTAACAGGAGAATGTGATACATCTATTCATTTTCTTTGCTGCACAGCCTGGCATTGGGATTGGTGACTGATGGCTAGCTGTGCTGCTCTTTCAATGGCTTTGGCTTTGCTGTTTTTGGAGGATACATTGTGTGCTATCTCAGCAGAGTAAGATTTGTTGCACATTAGGAGCACTTCCAGCTCCTTGACATTATGGACTAGGAAATTCTGGAAGCCACTGGGCAGCATGTGCTTTCTTGGGCATCAGGATCTGACCCTTGAATCTTCTCCGCACCCTGTTGTCAATACCTCTGGGTTTCCGTCAGTTTCACTTAATTTTGATATATCAGTCAGACTGGTGCTGGATGAACTTCTTGGTTCCCTTTCTGATGATCTTGGGCTTCACCCGTGGTCTGAGGGCATCCACCTCGCAGGTGTACCACTTCTTAACCTCAACTGTGACTGCAATGTCAGTAAACTGCCCAAAATGTCCATACTGGCTTCACTTTGTTCCGACTCTAGTTTGAGCTTCACATAGTTGAGAACACCACATCCATCTAGGCAGAATGATCTCATGAAGGCTGTGCGGGCAGTTTCAGGGAGTACATTGTTTTTGTAATACTTGGAAACTTAGATCCAGCCAGGCAGAATGTTCTCACCTAGCTACGTAGACCTGCAGCTCCAGGAAGCCCATTGTTTCTGCAAGTCTGAGAAACTTGTTTTTCCTAACTGAAACTTAACTGAAAACTGTTGACTGAAAACTTTTTTGTTAACTGAGCTGCCCCTGGTATGGTGTAACCACACTTTCTAGCTGTGCCCCTGGCATGAGGTAATTATGGTTTTAGGCTTTATAAACCCTGTTCTGCTTCTCCTCAGGGTCAAGAGATCTTTCTGGCACTAGCCTACTCTTGACCATTGGCTAATTAAAGAACTCAATATAATCATCACTGTGTGGAGTTCCTCTGTGCCTCATGCAGGGTACATCAGCAAGCATATTTTGGATCTTTTTGAGACCCATGTCTTTTTGATACAGCACATCCTATAGACATGTACCAACAGCTTTATGGCTTTCTTCTTGCTTACATACACCAGTAGCCTGTAAAGCAGCTGTCCATTTTTCACTGGGTAAGGAATCAGTCAAAGCACCAAGTCTTCTGATGTTTGTTATCATTAGCACTGCAAAAACTGGGCATACGCTTCTATAGAATTAGCCGAATGGTCTTTGTGTGTTTTTTGAACATTATTAAATGAAGTAACAGAGGGTTAGAGAGATGGCTCAGCAGTTAGGAGCACTTATTGCCCTTTCAGAGCACCAGAGTTGTTATTCCAGCTCCAGGGAATCCAGTACCCTCTCTGGCCTCCACAGGCACCTGCCCAGGTTGTGTCAGAACTGAAATTTCTTCCTGGGAGAAAGGCTTTCCCTCTGCCTATCTTCTCCCAGCTTGAGATTCCTGGGGAAATTATAATTTCTTGGGGTACATCCTTTCAATAGTCTGATAGCCGAAGGGAAGGGTACAAGTGTGTTTTTAGAAGATCTTCATTCCTGCCAGGACAGTGAACATCATACAGTATGACACTCCCTTTGTGTGTGTGTGTGTGTGTGTGTGTGTGTGTGTGTGTAATGTAGTTGTATTAACAGAGGGCGTGTCCTACCAGACACAGTGCCTTAAAATCAAATCCAAGCATCTGAAGACTTCACAGATGCACAGTTTTACAAGGTATGATTCAAAACCAATTTCTTATGATGTCTTATCTGCATTTACTAAAAAATCATAGACTAAATCAATCTCTCAGTAATTACCTTGCATGAAGAGTTGAAAACAGGAGTGGCAAAGAGAGCCATGGCTGCTGCTGTACACTACTGAGTACCCTGAGGACCCTGTGGCTGCCAAGTGAACCTGGCAGACACAGATCAGACACACCCACCAATGGGCTTCATTGTTGTCCTTCTGGGAGCTCATCCCTATTAGAGGAGGACCTCTATGAAAGATGAAGAAGGTGGGTCCTAAAAACGATCAAGCAGTAAAGGATCGTTTGAAAAAAAAGGATCCGAAAACTGGAAAACCTAACCAAGAACTAGTTCCCATTGAAGATTTTATTACTCCTGTGACGTTCTTGGATAAATCAAGACAGCAGCCTCAGGATGCACTCTCTCTGGAGGAGAGTGAGTGGAGAGCTCTTCTGAAGAGGTGGTCACTATACAAGTAGTAAGAGCATCTGATGGAGAGGAATGCCATTAGGGCCATGCTGGAATCCCAGCAGGAAGCTCTCCTCAAGGAACAAACTTGAGTCCCCAGAGCTCTATGAGGCCATCAAGGGGAACACCAGCCTCTTCCCCTTTGAGAAAGAAGAGCCACATTACATGCCATCTATCTCTAGCTACCAGCTGCCTGAAGGCAGGTACAATGACATTACCAAGGTGTACACACAAGTAAAATCCAAAAGATAGAGTTAAAGGCAGCTGTCCTGAGAACACACTGGCCCCTGGGGTCAGAAGGACCAAGGCCGAAGATCTACTTTCTGCAGATGAGACACCTGCTAATAAAAAAGAAAGAAAGAAAAAAGTTGAAAACAGCACAATTATCTCAGGTTCTGGAATGGTGATTTAAGAGGACTTTGCTTTTATTTATTTTTAGACGGGTTCTTACTATGTAGCCTTGACTGACTGGCTTGGAACTCTGTGTAGACCAGGCTGGCCTCAAACTCACAGAGGATCCACCTTACTCTGCCTCCCAAGTGTTGGATTTTTTTTTGGTCTTTTTGAGACAGGGTCTCCTGTAGCCCCAACTGGCCTGGAATTCACTATGTAGACCAAGCTGGCCTTGAACTGAAAGAGATCTGCCTGCCTCTGCCTCCCGAGAGCTGGGATCAAAGGTGTGTGTCACCACGCCTGGCACCCAAGTGTTGGATTTAAAGGTGTGTGCTATCATGCAAAGATTTTGCTTTTAAAAGATAGATATAAGTCGTATCTGCAGTATTATCTCATGGAACTGTAGTTAACCAAAAATAAAAGCAAAGTGGTTGAAGAAAGCTGTCTTCTTGTTTTGCCAGCACTAAACTAATCCCACCAAGAGGACAATGTGCCCCACAAACTCCTGGCCCAGGGCCACCAGTGCATTTGCAAATGTACCTGATAGCCCAGCAGAGGAGGAGGAACAGTTCCATTCTTTAAGCACTATCAGGCACCACATTGACAATATAGGCCATTTCTTTCCAACATAAGCTCATTTCCATTCTTCAGTCATCTACCTCAGTAAGACATCCACTAATATTGTAAGCCAAAAGTTTAATCTTTTTAAGCTTCTCCTTGCCAAATCTTAATACTTTTTTCCCTGCAATAGGTAAATCAGTGCCCACATCAAAATGCACATTGTGCCCAGCTTACATTTTGTTATATACCATTTTCCACACTAAGTTACCATCTCTATCAAATGCCTTTTAGCTAAATAAAAGGAGCCATTTTTTCATATAATTCTCCATCTCAGTCTTGAAGCATTTAGCAGGATTCAAGTTCAGAGATTCTGAGTTTAAGAACTCCTTTCTGAATTTCACACCATTGAAACTGATGATGTTTCACAGCAGAGAAAATAATCCTATCCTGCTTCCCAAATCATTTCTGCAACCTTCTGAATGTTGTAAAATTGGAGACTATCTTGATTCTTGCTATAATGTTTAACCTCATTGTGATAAATTCTATGATCATGTCTTATTAGGTGGCTCTGCCTTAAAATGTTTCAGAACTGATTTGATGAACCTGTGCACCAGATTGTTTGGACAAGTTCTCAGTTTCTTTGTGGTCTGTTGAAATCCAAACCCTGAAACACCCTGAGTTCAGGCTAGCATGCAGGACCTAGCCAGTGAGCCACTGGCAGGAACCCCTGCCAGATGCTTAAATGATCTTGGGGAGGGCGTGGGGGCCTTGCTTCCTCCCAGTGCTAGGACATCTCCAGGTACCAAAGGCCTCAGCAGGCATTGCGATGCAGCTTTGGAGGCTGGCCTCGGCCTGCCGGGGACACCACCACAGGCAGCTCACGTCTTCCACACCTTCACCTCAGTGTCTCCAGATCCCAGAGCTTAGGCCTTGCCAATGCAAAGCTGGTCCTACCTTTAGCTATTTTTAATAGTCTTCTATTTTCATTCCTGACAAAACTGTAATTGAGTCAACTAAACTAAACACCATTATGCCATCTTTTTTTTTGTCTGTAGGAAATTATCAAATAATACATCAATGTTCACAATGTAAGTAAACATACACTATAAAATATTTTTGTCAACAAAGTGCATTTGGGGGTAATGTGGTTTCCATCAGGGGCATTTTGGGCTGTCACCAAGCCCGGTGGTGGACTCCTGGAAGGCATGCTGACCTTGGCTCCTGGCTTGTAGTGGCAGAGCCCAGAACTGGGCTAGAGCCAGTGAACTCACGTGCTGGCTTGCCACAAGTGGCTCTGGAGAGCAGTAGTTCCCAGTGACAACTGGGGTGTTGTCAACAGGCTGTTCTGGGCCAACTGCTTGAATCAGGTCTACTCCCATCTCCTTAAACTTCCTGGCAAAACTGAGAAACAAGCTCACCTTAGACAGAGTGTCCCTGGCGGTTGGCCGAGGGTGCATCCAGGATGTTTGTTAACGCGATCGGGCGTCGTTGGGGTCTGGAGCATGAGGACTATCAACTACTTCGTGCACTGAGTTCAGGGTGGGCCCTTGCCATCAATGTTTGGTGGTTGTTTTGCAAAGCTGGAGACTTTGACTTGGGGATCTGGCGGCCAGGGGACAGGGGTAGGAGCACAGCTCAGGTGAAGGTTGGTCGTGGTGAAGGTTTAACCGCTTCTTCTTCCCACGCCCAGGCTGGGGACTCCAGAGCACGCTCTCTTACCCTGGAGGCTCCCTAAGGGAACCTGAGCACCCAGTATACTGGTGGGACCAGGAGCGCACTACCCTGAGAGGCCTTATACCCGACTGTGGGAGCCCCAGGGTCTAGAGGGAGATTCCTGGGGTTCACCAAAGTCCAGGGAAGCAAAGTAATCCTCAGTGGCTGACTGAAGCCAGGTGGACAGGGTGGCTCAGCTAGGGCTGGAGAAGCCCCTTTGTAAAGCTGCAGGAGTCCCGGGAAGGGAGTTCATGGACTGTGTATACTTATGTCTCGTTTTTGTTGTTTTGTTTTTGGAGACAGGGTCTCAAGAAACACAGCCTATGTAGCTGAGGATAATCCTGAACTTCAGATCCTCTTGCTTCCACCTCCCTCAGTGCTTATATTACAAGTGTGCACCACCACACACATTTTATGCATTCTGGGAATGTACCCTAGGTTTGGCCCATGCTAGGCAAGCACTCTACCAAATGAGCTACATCCCCAGCCCCAGAATGCTTACTGAATTCTTATTTTCATAGCAATATAACTTATTGTTGTAAACCTTCCTTTATATAAATGGGAAATAATTGAAAACATTGCCTGGAATGTTGCTTAAAATTTTTTCCCACTTATTTGTGTGTGTGTTATGTGTGTGTGTGTGTGTGCATGCTCGCGTACATGTGGAGATGGAGGACAACTTGCAGGAGTCAGTTCTCTCCTTCTACCACGTGGGTCCCAAGGATGGAACTCAGGTGGGCAGACTGTGGGGCAAGAGCCTTTACACTCTGAGCGGTCTCCCAGGCCCTGGAATGTCTTTGAGAATGATGTTTCATTTTTTCAGAGGATTAAGTTCTGTGGCCTTGGTTGCCCTTGATCTTCCTGCTTTAGCATCCACAGTACAGAGGTTAGAGGTGTCACTACCACACCCAGTTCATTAATTAATTAATTAATTAATTCATTCATTAGTTCATCCCTTTCTCCTCTCTTCCCCTCTCCTCTTCTCCCCCCTCCCCTGTCTTCCCCCTCTCCTCTCTTCTCTCCTCCCCTCTCCTCCCTTCCCATTTCTTTTATTTTTTTTAGTGTTGAAGACAGAACCTAGGGTCTTCACATGCTAGGTGAGGGCCTACCATAGAACCCCAGTGGAGAATGATGCTTATTTAATCAGATAAGGCCAGACACTTCTAACCAAGGCTGACTGATGGACTTGGTGCTTACCAAGCTACTTTGAGATAACCAGCTTGGAGTCTGTCTCACTGTTTTTCCATGGTTCTAGGTCAGTTAGAACAGTGGCTCTTTTGGCAGGATCAGTATAACCTTGGGGTATGCAGAAGCCTAGAGAAGAGAAATTTGCCCTGATCTAAGACTGCAGATGAGTTCTGGTGCTGAGTTCTTAGTTTGGCTTCTGTCCTCAAAAGGTTCTGAAACAAACAAAAAAAAACACAAAACAAAAGTCTGAGAGTCCTTGTGAAGACTTCCAACAAAGTGAACTCAGGAGGCCTAGTAAATGGTAAATGACCATTATGGCTAGACTTATAAAAATAACCAGACCAAGCCAGGCATGGTGGTGCATGCCTGGAGTCCTAGAATTTGGGAGGAAGAAGAAGGAGGACAGCTGTTAGTTTGAAGCCAGCCTTATATGGTGGAACCCAGTCTCAAAATACCCAAAACAAGTAAATAACACTGCAGCTATGGGTACCTGCACAAGATGGAGCCATTGGTCCTCCAGCATGGATGTGGGAGGGCCACATGTGGTCTCACCTGTCCTAGAGGAGCAGTAATAGGCAGTTCATGGCTGCTGTGAGAGGGAGAACTATTTTTCTTCAGTCCTGTAACCACTGGTCCATTGTCCATGCTCCAGTAAATAGCCCCACATCCTTGCTCATCCAAGCAGCCCTCATTAAACCCAGTAGGTTTTGTAAAAGGACATGAAAATGGGAGAGGGACTTGTTGGAAAGAGGGCGTCCAGATGGAGTGGGAGGGGATAAGAGAGGGCAGTGTGTGTGTGGCGGTGGGGGGGCGGGTTCAGTGCTCTGAACCACTGAACCATCTCTCCAACCTTTCTTTTAGCTGGGCATGGTGGCACACGCCTTTAATCCTAGCACTCAGGAGGCAGAGGCAGGTGAATCTCTGTGATATTGAGGCCAACCTGGTCTACATGGGGAGTTCCAGGCCAGCTTCAGCTAACAGGGAGACCCTGTCTCAAACAAACAAACAAAAAACACAAAACAAAACAAAAAAAATCTTTCTTTGAGGACCAGCAAGATGGATTAGTGGCTAAAGGTGCTTCCTGCCAAGCCTGAGTTTGATTGCCAGGACCCACACAGTGGAAGGAAAGAACAAACTCCTGCAGGTTTGTCCTAGGACCTCTACACATGTGTTGTGACATGTGCATTCACATACATATATACACATACACACAATAAATGTTAAAGAAGTAATCTTTCTTTGAGTATAATTTTTTTGTCTTTTTGGTCTTTTTGAGACAGGGTCTCCCTGTAGCCCCAGCTGACCTGGATTC
>NW_008358662.1:89152-164843 GCF_000622305.1 Nannospalax galili | reverse complement strand
TTACAGACTGTTGTTAGCTGCCATGTGGGTGCTGGGAATCGAACCTGGGTCTTCTGGAAGAGCAGTAAGCGCTCTTAACCTCTGAGTCATCTCTCCAGTACTTTTGAGATTTTTTTTTGAAACAGGGTCTCATTATGTATCCTCAATGGCTTGGTAATCATTATGTTGACAAGGCTGGCCTCTATCTCCCAGAATCCACCTGCCTCTGCCTCCCAAGTGCTGGGACTAAAGGCTACCATGCCTGGCCTGTTACAAGTTTTCTAAATTCTTACAGTTTCCATCAATATGTAGTTATATCTGTCTAAAGGGACATTTCTAGTTTCCATCTCACTTGGCTTCAGCCAAGAGCTGAAGCTTGGCATCTTTTGGGGGGGGGCAGGAGGGGCAGGGGGTGTCTGGTGGTTTGCCCTGCCCTTTCATCTGGGACCTGGAAAAGCCCAGAAGTTCTTCTGATAAGCCATCTCCCACCTCTTTCCCATGCTCTGCGGAAGGAGTCAAGCCCATTAAGGGGCAGGGCTATGGAGCTATAAGTCAGGAAAACCATGAGGCGGCTCACTTGGCCATTTTGTGTGACTGTTGGGACTTTTGTGCACAGCTGTGAATGTTGTTGGGGACCCCTGTTGTGTAAAGTAGCAGTCTCTCCATGTCTGGATAGCCCACGGGGCTCTCGGCGCGAATGGAAGGACTCCTCTTCTCAGCAGGGTGCCCCCCTGCTCTCTTCCTGACTCATCTTTGAAGTAGCCGCCACAGATACATGGCCTCTGGCTCAGAAACTGCCAGGTTTTCCTGTGTCATAATCAGGCAATGTCTGGCAGCCTGGTGGAAGCCCACCAACCACATGTAAATGGGGCATCCTAGAAGCACCTATCAACTAAGGCTTTTGCTACTGCCCCCACACTATAAAATATCCTGGTTTCCCTTAATTAATCGGAGCTGAATCACTAAGACCTGGAGCTGAGCTGAGTCACTGAATAAAGGAGCTGTACCACTGAATCTGACTGAGCTGAGTTCTGTGTCTTACTGCCTATGATCCAGTCTCTCCGGAGAGGGCTGTCTCTTCGTAAACCACAACTCACGGAGACCCTGCTTTCGCCGTCCCGCACCTCCCCTTGTGACCCGGCAGCTGACGGATCTCGAACCCAGAGGGAGTGCACGGTAGATTGGGACAGAACCCGCCAGGGCGGCTGACAGTGGTCCTCTAGAGCCACCAGCCCCGGTAGCAGAGAGCCTCAGCAACGTGGTACGCGACACGCGCGCACCCCAGCAGCCTGCGGGAGACCGGCGCCACGCCCAGCAGCTGGCACTCCGAGATCCCTGCGACCCCTTAAATGTGGTAGTCGCTATGGGGTAGTCGTCATTTTTAGAATAGAGCACATGGCAAAAGGCAGGGCCCCGCCCATCTGGGGATTGTTCCACAGCAGGATGAGAAGAAGCACCAGTGAGAAGGCCAGGAGGAGTACACGGGGGAAAAAGGGCTGAAGCTGCTGACATATGGAACACTTAACGCCAAGTGAGAGTGACCAGGGGTGGGAGATGGATGGTGTGTGCATTTCAAATATGGAAAAGGAAAAGCCTATAAGAATCCATGTTTTTGTAAGTCACCGCCTCCCAAATGTCATACAAACCATGCAAAATCTGAATAGAATATCTTATGTTGGTTCATCAATCAGTGACAGAACCAGGAGACCCTGAGTGGGGTCAGGTCTCCCAGTGGGGAAAAGGAAAATTTAGTGATGTAACAGAGTGAAAGTATAAGGATGAACCTAGGAGGAATCTTTGCTGTTGGCACTCCTCTATAGGTGGATTTCTTGCTGGGCAAGTGGGCAGAGGTCTTGGGTCACATGCATGTGTGCCCTTAGCTAAAAGCCATCAGGATTGGGACAGCTTTACCAAGAATGCTGGCATCAAACTTGGAAGTTTAAAGATCCCCAAGGGAGGTGGCTCAGTCACCAAAGTGCTTGTTTTGCAAGCATGAGGACCTCAGTTCAATTCCCAGAACCCACATTAAGAAAAAAAAAAAGCCAGGTGTAGTGGTGCACACTTGTAATCCTAGCACTGGGAAGGCAGAGACAGGAGGGTCCCAGGGGCTTACTGGCCACCTAGCCTAGCCACTTGGTGAGCTCCAGGCCAGTGAGAGGCCCTGTCTCAAAAAAGGTGTAAGCCATACAGAGGAGTGACACCCAAGGTTGCCCCCTGGCCTCCACACTTACCCACACATGCACATGAACACACACAATCTAACCCGGGGAGTGGTGCTGCTGTATGCCAGCTTTGGCCACCACCCTCTTGGAATCCACAGGACTAGGTACTTCTAGCGTTCAGCTCCTGACTCTTCACTTTGATACAGCTTTTAATCAACATTTCCTTTTTTTCATTCTGGACACTCCTTTTAAAATGTCCGAGTCTGGAACCCTCAGGCAACTGGCCTTTGTCACCACCTTCCAACATTGGTTCATATAAACAATACCAACAAGAACCCCTGAAGCTCTGTTTTGTAGGTTTCATGTTGCCCTCCAAGGTTTATGGTCATCTCTGAGTTGTTCAGTGACGATTGAAAATGGAGCATGTTGACTTTATTTGAGCTCTGTGATCTTAGAGAGCAGTAGTAGTTAAGAAACTATGTCTATTCATAGCTTGTTATATGTTGTAACAGAGTACCTGAGACTGGGTAATTTTTGTTTGTTTGTTTTTAATTTTTATTGAATTTTTTTTTGTGAATTTCATACAATATAGTTTGATGGTATTTAGATCCTTACCCCTATCCACAACTTCCTCAAGACTGGGTAATTTGTAAAGAACAAAGGTTGATTTTGGACTACAGTTATGAAAGCTTAAGAAATCCAACACCAGGATACCAGCATGTCCTCTGCATGCTCAAGGCCTTATGGAAAAAAGTAGAAGGAGATACAAGTGTGTGCAAAGACCACTGGGGACAGATGGAACAGTATAACAGCACACTCTCAACATAACTAACTCACTCTTGCAGGAAGTGCAGCAAGCGCTTCATGAGGGAGGAGTCCCAGTGGCCAAAACACCTCATAGACCACACCACCTGCCAGTACTGTCAGATCAGAAACTGTGATGGTTAATCTTAATCTGCCTACTTGACAGGATTTAGAATCACCTGACCTCTGGGAATGTCTGTGAGAGAATGTATTACTTTTCTGTTACTATGAGCAACACCATGACCAAGACACTTATAGAAGGAAGAGTTTATTTGCCTTATTTGCCTTATGGTTCCAGAGGGATAAAAGTGCATGGTGGAGGGGAGGCATGGCAGCAGAGGTGGCTGGAGCAGAAGCTGAGCACTCACATCTTCAGGCAGGCACAAGAAGCAGAGAGAGAAACTGGACACCGGACATGGCTATGAACTCTCCAAAGCCAGCCCCAGTGATACGCTTCCACCAGCAAGACTGCACCTCCTAAAGGTTCCATGACCCTCCCCAAATAGTGCCACTAACTAGGGACCAAATATTCAAATACTTGGAGCCTATGGAGGACAATCTCATTCAAACCACTAGATTAGGTTAATTGATGTGTGAAAATTCACCCTGAATGTGGGAGGCATTATCCCATGGGCTGGGGTCCTGGACTGCATAAAAAGGAGAAATTGAGCTGAGCACCAGCATCATGTCTCTCTGTTTCCTGACTGTGGTGCCACCTCAAACTTATGCTACTGTGATCCCCCCCCCCCACATTCTGCCACCAAGATAGGCTGTACTCTCAAGTGTGAGCCAAAATAAACCCTTCCTTAAGTTGCTTTTATCAGGTGTTTGATCACAGCAGGAAGACAAGTAACTAATAAAACAACCAAGTTTCAACATGAGTTTTGGTGGGGGAAAACCATATCCAAACTATTGCACCTTTATTCTCTCGGTGAATTGCCAAGGACCACTCTGTACTTGGATGTAGAATCCACTTCCACTCTTCAGTGTGACTTTCCCATTGACCTGTTTCTCTGAAACCTGAGGCTTTTTTATCCGAGATCATTAAAGAACCTCTTATCCATTGCAACAGACTGAATACATTCTTAGGGCTAGAGAGGTGGCTCAGTGGTTAAGAGCATGTACTGCTCCTGTAGAAGATCTAAGTTCAGTTCACAGCACCCACTTTAGGTGGCTCACAATGTCCAGTTCCAGGGGCATCTACACACACATGTGCATACTCTCACACAGACGCACACGTAATTATCAATAATAAAATACTCTAAAATTATAGCCTTAATTGTGCAGTGCCTTCTATCTCTCATATTAATTTAGTTTATTCTATCTCGAGCAACAGGTCAGTTTTGAATAATATTGTGACAGTTAAGTTGTGATATTACTTTAGGACCTGTGCTGGATAGCTTTAGTGTCAACTTGACACACTGGGTCGAGGGAGCCTCAATTGAGGAATTTCCTCTATTGGACTGACCTGTGGCCATGTTTGAGGGCATCTTCTTGATGAGTGATATGGGAGGACCCAGCCCATTGTGGGTGGTGCCACCCCTGGGCAGGTGGGCCTGTGTTGCATAAGAAAGCAGGCTGAGCAGGGGCCAGGGGAGCAAGCCAGTAAGCAGCATTCCTCCATGGCCTGTGCTTCAGCTCCTGCTTCCAGGTTCCTGCCCTGAGTTCCTATCTTGGGCTCCCTGAAGAACTGTGACCTGGGAGATGTAAGCTGAGTAAACCCTTTCCTCCCCAAGTTGGTACTGGTCAGAGTATTTTGTCACAGCAATGAAGAACAAACTAGGACAGGACCAATTGTTGGAGACCTCTGTTATGCAAAGTAGAAGTCCCTTCACGACCGGACAGCTCATGCAGCTCGGGATCATGTGCTGAGGGCTCCTTTCATAGCAGGGTGTCTTCCTGGCATCTTTCCTGTCTCTCCTTTTCAAGTGTCCGCCACAAATGCCATAACATAAACATGGTCTTTGGCTCTGAAAGCTATACTTTTTCCAGGCAGTCAACAGTCTAGCAGTGTGGCAGAAATCCACTTCCATATGTAAATAGAATACCTCACAAAGCATCTAACAGCCAAAGCTTTTAGCACTACCCCCATGGTATAAGTATCCTAGTCTTCTCTTAATAGACAGAAAGCTGGGTCACAGAGCCCTGGGTCGCAGAGCTGCTGAATTACTGAGAGCAGAGACACTTAATAAAGCTGTAACACAGACTAAGCCGAGTCTTGAGTTCTGTGCCTTACTACTGGCAACCTAGCCTCTCCGGGGGCGCACTCCCCCATGACAAACTTGCGGACATCCTAGCTTTTGCTGTCCTCATACTCTTCCCGTGGGGTTCAGTGGCCAGTGGACCTCGCATCCTGAGGAAAAGTACACGGGTGGAAAAGGGACAGGATTTCGGCTGGACAATGCTCCAGTAGCAGAAAGGCTGCGGACAGCGACCTATCTGCTGCCGCTCCCAGAGACGCCTGTGGCCAGAGCCGTGCCGCGACTCGCCAGGTGTGGCGGGGACCCCAAGATCCAGGGGCCCAGAGCGACCCCGAGATACCCGCGCACACCACGCCTGAGGCCCATAGAAACACGGAGAAGCCCGCAGGACCAGACCAGCTTTCCTCCAGACGCACGGCGGGGGAGTGCCATTCCGGGAGTGTGCCCAGAGCACGCGCGCACCATAACCAATAATTCAAAATGATTAAAGAAAGGAATTGAATGATTAAGATAATTTAATAATTAATTTTGTGTGTGTTCAGGTGTTTGTGTGTATGTATGTGTGTGCAAGTGCATGTATGCAGGTATGCTCATGCTGTGGCACACATGTGGAAATTAGAGGACTACTTAAGGGAGTCAGTTTTCTCCTTCCACTATGTGGATCCCTAGGATGGAACTCAGGTCGTCAGGCTTGGTAGCAAACACCTACTGAGTCCTCTCACTGGACCAAATAATTTAATAATTTAAACGACATGACACAAGAGTTATTTTCTCACAGCTTTAGGAATTAGATATGATAAAGTTGCTAGAATGGGAGTTGTGGAGATGGCTTAGTTAGTAACATGCTTGTCTTGAAAGCATGAAGATCTGAGTTCAAATCCCCAGCACCCATGTAAAAGGCAGAGTGTGACTTCAGGCTCCTGTAACCCCAGAGCTGGGTGTATGGGTGGGAGAGAGACAGAAGGATTGCTGACCAGCAGCCTAGGTGAAAACTGCTGAGCTCCAAGAATACACCACACACATGTAAAAATCAAATAAAAGCAAACAATACTGGGCACAGTGGTACATGCCTTTAATACCAGTATTTGGAAGAGGCAAAGGCAGGTGGATTTCTGTGGTTTTGAGACCAGCCTGGGGTACACAGTTCCAGGCCAGTCAAAGCTACATAGTAAGACCCTGTGTCAAAACAAGCAAACAAAAACCCAAACCAAAGTGAATGGTGCCTGAAGAATACTAGCTGAGATTGTGCTCTGGCCTCCACACTCAGGTGCACAAGCTCCTCTCTCTCTCACACACACATAGCACTCAATCATGCCATAGTGCATATTGACAGGCATCATTGGCTAGTGAGTGCATACAGCAGGGGAGACAGTAAAGCTTTGCATATCCACAGTAAAGAGACTACTTCAAGAATAGAGTGAGGGCTCTTTTCTCAACAAAACAACTGTTTTTTTTTTTTTAAAAAAAAAACAAAAAACAAAAAACAAAAAAACAAATCGGGCCAGGTGTGGTGGTGCACGCCTTTAATCCCAGCACTCTGGAGGCAGAGGCAGGATCTCTGTGAGTTCAAGGCCAGCCTGGTCTACATAGTGAGTTCCAGGACAGCTGGGGCTACAGGGAGACCCTGTTTCAAAAAGATCCCCCCCCAAAAAATACGAATCACTTTAGTGTAATGAACATACAAATAAGAACATCATGCAGCTAGATGAAGGTTGCTATTCAAATTCTATGCATATCCACAGACTTTTGTAGAGTTAGAATAGTCCTTCATGGAGCTCTGCTTAGGGTTTTATGCATTATCAGCTGCATTTTAAGGTACAACAAAAAAGAAAAAAAAGCTATGACAAAATGAGTTATATTTGAGGAGGAAGCATAAAAGTTTACGTCATGTTAAGTAGCAGAGGTGATAAACATTACCACTGAAATCTACCCGATGACTTTATATCCATACACAGGTGCCAAGGATCCGAGTGCAACTGACCATGACTAGTAATAATCAGATACATACAGATTAGAGACACGTGTGCCAACATCTAAGTGTTATTAGCAAAAGCAATGAGTCTTTCTGTAAGAAACAGCATATTTTAAAATAAAATGCAGATCTTTTTTTTAAAGGTTAAAAACTCATTCAATTTTATGTCTTACAGGGCTTATACTGAGTTCAATATTGCATAACTGTAGTAACTCAATGGTGAACCTAAATTTTTTATAGCCACTTTTGAAAGAGATGTATCTTTGCTCTGGAAATTGTTATTGAGTATGTTAAAGCTGTAATGAAATGCTTCTTCTAAAAAATAAAAAAATTTAAAAAATATGAAAAAAAACTATGACAGAGTTAAAGCTAGAAAAACAATTAGTTTTATATTCTTTTCACATCTCATGTGTCATTTTGCCTGCATTCTGTCCTTCCTAATCACCCAGTATTACTTTTTATTGGTCTCTTTTCTAAATGTTGTACTCTACCTATATGTACAGCTGTTTACATACATACACATACGCATTATAGGATAAGATATGTATATGAGAGTGAATGTGGTTTTTTTTTTTCTTTCTGAGTTTGGGTGAGCTTACTTAATATTATACATTCTAAGTCCATCCATTTTCCTGCAAATATCATTATTTCATTTTTCTTTAGAAAAATGGCTGTATTAATTTTCACTCCTACCAGCAGTGAATAAGGGTGCCTCTCTCCTCATACCCTCTTCAACATTTGTTCTCAGATTTCCTGATGATGGCCATGTTGACTTGGGTGAGGTATCACACTACCCTGATAAATTGTATTTCCCTGATAATGCTGAGCACCTTCCCTCACCCCTAGTACTGGCTGACCTGGAATTCACTATGTAGACCAGGCTGACCTCCATCTCACAGAGATTCACTTGTCTCTGGCTCTTGCGTGATGAGATTAAAGATGTGCACCACAGTGCCTGGTCTTTGTCTCCTTTGTTGAAAATTTGGTGGCCATAACTTTGTCAGTTTATTTCTGGGTCCTCTATTTTTTTTCAAAACATATTTTATTTTTTGTTTTTATTTTATGTGTAGGCATGTATTGCCTGCATGTATGTAAGTGCACCTGTGTCATGCAATGCCCAAGGAAGACAGAGGTGTCAGATCCCCTGGAACTGGAATTATGGATGGTAGCTGGCTGTTATGTGGGTGCTGGGATTCAAACTTGGGTCTTCTGCAAGAACAGTCAGTGCTCTTAACTGCTGAGCCATCTCTCCAGCCCTGGGTCTTCTGTTCTGTTGGTCTATCTCTGTTTTAATCCCAGTGCCAAGATGTCTTTATCACTATGGCTCTGTAGTATAATTTGAGGTCAGGTATTGTGATAATTCCAGTTATGTTCTTATTCCATAGATCTGCTCTAGTGATTTGTGGTCTTTTATAGTTCCATATGAATTCTAGGGTCTTTTTTCCCCCTAGATCTGTGCAATATGACAGTCATTTAACTGGAAAAATTATTTTTGAAAAACAAAAGTTTTTGGAAATTGTCCTAACTTAAATGGCAAGTGAAGAAAAATTCATTCAAGAAAATCTGTCAACTATGAGGAGCTATTGACAATTAATTGTTCCTGGGGTTGGAGGAAAACATTTTCTTTTTTTCATGTATTAATTGACTTTATTGAAATATAATTTACATACAAAAACTGCACACATTTTCAGGATATGTTTGTCACTTTGGGAAAATGCATACAGCAGCTTAGCACCATACCCTGGACACAGAATGTTTCTTTCACTCTCAAAATTTGCTCCTGCCTCTTTGACAGCCACAGCTGAGCCAGGTCTGTTCTGTTGTGGAGAAAGCAATACTTACATCTACAAAATACCAGTCTCTACATTAGTGTTTCTTTGTTTTTTTTTTTAACTTTAAAAAATTTATTGAGAATTTCATACATGCATGTAAGGTGTTTTGATCAAATCCAAGCCCACTCCCCCACTCCAACTCCTCCCACATCGCATCACTTTTTCCTGAACAACTTTGTGTACTCTTCCTTTTTTTTTTTTTTAAAGGGGGCTTTTTGCTACTCTAACATTTCCCCTTCTGAAGAGGTAACCCTAAAATCTTTTAGGGATTAGATAAGAGCTCCCAAATAATGTATCTTGATCATACCCTCCCCTCAGTTTAACCCCATTAACTTCCCCAAGATCCCCAGTCACAGAAACTGGCTACTTTTCTTTGGGATTTTTTACCCCAACTACCCAGTGAATTCCTACCTCCTATTCTTATCACACCATCCTCTGAAGAAGTTACCCAAATTGCCAATAGGGAATCAGGAAGCAGACCACTCTGGCTTCTTCCATGCTGAACAGGGATTCGGGGTGAAGCAATTGGGGTACCCCTTCAGTGGGTCTATCGAAAAGACTCCCAAATTGCATATCTCTTATCTCAAGGAGGAAAAGAAAGTCTTTGAATCACGAATAGGAGATGTGAAGAAGAAGTAAAGGCAAGAGTAGTTAGTATTACAAGTTCTAGACAGGGAACCAGAAAAAAGTCAAAACAGGGCACATTTCAAATGTTCATATGAGACTCCATTGGAATTTCTTGACGAGAGCTTCCAAAAGCATCCCTCCATTGGGTTCCTCCTCATTTTTCTTTTGTCTGCCAAGGCTGGACTTGAGAGTGATGGACTCAGGATTTGTTTTCAGGCAGCTTGATAGCTTTTGGAGTGGCTAGAATCGGAGTCAATTCCCTCGCCAAAGGCTTCTAGATAGGGGGAGAAAACAAATTTAGCCATCATTTTAGAACAATAGTGGGTTGTGGGGGAGACATTTTCTTTAGTGGTGTAGGCCATGGTAAGTTGCCTGTGCTCCTGCGAAGAGCCCCTCATTCATGCTTCTGTAGACAACCCTAGTGAAACTCAGTGGGTCACAAGAAAAGATAAAAGTAGAAGGGAAGAGGAAGATCAATGTGGGGAGTGGGAACGGGCAAGAGAGGGAAGTGGAGGGGGGGGCATGATCAAAAATATTATATACATGTATATAATGAAACCCATTATTATGTATAATTAATGTATGCCAAGAAAATTGAAACAATCTATTAAATCTCAATTAAAAAATCTCTGCCACAATATATTCCCTCCTGTGCTAGCCCCATCTTACAGGGATGCTATTTGCTACAAGAAGAGGAGGGCTTCCCTCCCTCCCCAAGTCCCAGTGAAAGGCCAAAGCAGCTCTGCTCCAGGTGAGATGGAGAATAATGAGGCATCAGTCCCATTGCTCCACCCAGGCTTGTTCATGGCAGCAAGCCAAGAAGACCAGGCACTCCCATGCCCACAGTGCCTACTTGCAGAGCAGAAATGTCATTCTGGAATATGTGGGTCACCATTACCAGCTTAACTCCTGGGTAGTGGCACAGTGATCTTTCCTAAGGAAGAGTCAGCCCATAAGGACGAAGAACTCTCAGTTGTTTCTGAGGCTACTTAAATGGAAGATATTTTTTGTGGGGAGGGGGTAAGAGATTAAAAGGGGCTGGAGAAATGGCTCAGTCAGCTTAAGTGTATGCCTTGTAAACTTGAGGACTCAAGTTTGATCCTTCAAAACTCATGTACAATAAGCCAGCTGTGGTGGCATGTCTTTGTAATCCCAGAACTGGAGAGGCACAGACAGGTAGATCTCTGGGGCTTGATGGTCAGCCCCAGGTCTGCCACATGTGTAGGGGAACACACATATACATACACACACACACACACACACACACACACAGAGTGATGGAAATTGATGGTTCCAGCAATGGAAATTGGTGGTTCCATGACAGTAACAAGAAAAATGGTGGCACACTCAGAAATTTAACAGAACTAGAGAAGAGACAGCTGAGAAAGAAGCCTCCTGTGGACATAGGGAGTCTATGCACAAGTATTGGGCTTTTCCTACACAGGAGCAATCATAACAAGATGTGGGTCAGTGTTAGAAATGTTTTCCAGTATATTAGTTAGTGTTCTCTAGAGGAACAGAACCTCTAGAATGAATATATAGCAAAGGGGAATTTTTAGATTGGCTTCCACAGTATGGGCTGGTAGTCCAACTGTTTCACATCAGAGAGGCCAAGAACCTGGTACCTGCTCTGCACTCAAGACTGGATGTCTCAATAGTCTTAGCCTGGGTCCAAAGGCCTGCAGGTTTCCTGAGAATTGCTTGTCTTCGGTCCACGTTGGAAGCCCCCAAAAGCTGGTTCCAGTACCAGGGAAGGAATGCAGCAGCAGTAGGTGAATTTGTCACTAAGAGCAAAGGCAAACAGGCAAAAAGCAAAGTCCTTCCTCCATGTCCTTTTATCTGGGCTACCACCAGAAGGTTCCCCCCACATTTATGATGGGACTTCCCATTAAAATAATGATCAGGATTATTTGAATCTAAGCCAGGTGTAGTGGTGCTTGCATTTAGTCCCAGCACTTGGTAGGCAGAGGCAGGCAGATCTCTGTGAGATCGAGGCAACCTGGTGTATATAGTGAGTTCCAGGCCAGCTGGGGCTGCAGGGAGACCCTGTCTCAAAAACAACAACAAAAAAGATTATTTGAATGTGGATCAAGAAAGTCCCTCACAGGAGTGCCCTGAAGCTTGTATTTTGTTGATTCCAGATTCAGTCATGTTGATAACCAAGGTTAGCTATCAGACCCACAGGCCCACTAGCACAGGGCAGAGGCCCTACCTTCATGATAGCCTTAAGCATAGTCCCTGACCAAACACTCCATTAACAATAAGCTACTCCAATGCCAAGCAGTTCCATGCTCTAAAAGAAAAATATCATGCATCCCTGGGGAGCTGGAAGACCAGGTGCATGCTCAAGACAACCTCCATAGGAGTGATTAAATGGGAGAAATCTGGTATTAGGCTCTGGGTGAACGGAAGGAAAAAACAAAACAACTTCCCCAATGGTGGTAGCAGCATCCAAGATATACATGTATATTAATAGTAAAGGGTAAGAAACAAAAAGCAACTAAAAAAACTCATACACCACACACATACTCACATATACACATATAACTGTTAGAGATAGGGAGATGGTCCATTTGGTAAAGTGTTTGCCTTGCAATTCCAAGGACCTGATTTTAATCCCCAGAACCCACTTGAAAAAAGGCAGGGCATGCTGTGTGTGGTGGGGCACACGTTTAATCCCAGCAGTTGGAGGCGGAGGCAGGCAGATCTGTTCGAGATTAAGGCCAACCTGGTCTACAGAGTGAGTTCCAGGTCTGCTAGGGCTACAGGGAAACCCTGTCTCAAATAACAAAACAAACAAATAAACAACAACAAAAACCTGGGCATGGTAGTGCATGCCTGTTATCCCAGCACCTGAGACAGGTGGATCCCTGGGGCTCACTGGACAGCCAGTTTAGCCTACATTGTGAGTTTCAGGCCAGTAAGAAACCCAGCCTCAAAAACAAAGGTAGGTATCTGCTAAGAAAGAGCCGCAGAGCTCATCCTCTGGCCTCCACATGCACGTTCGTGTGCGCGTGCACGCGCGCACACACACACACACACACACACCTGCCTTAACTCTGCAAGAGGTTTTAAAAGAATTTTTAATTTTGTGAATTTCATATATTTTGATCATATTTAGATCTCCTCCCATATATGTACCCCTTCTTCCTAACACCCACTAAATTTCTGTACACACACACACACATACACACATGTGCATATATACCTATAGAGTCAGGTTTGTGTGTCCCCAAATGCCCTTCAGTGTAGGTTCATTTATGCACTGGATTCTAATCAACCTACTGAGAGTCTCACCCTTAAATGAGACTGAATCTCCCCTTCCCAGCAGTCATCAGTTGCCAGTCTATAAGAGGTCTTAAGTACTACTTTTTGTAATAGGGCACCTTCTTGACCATAGTTACTCCATGTTAAAGTTTAGGTTGACTCTAAGCTCTGAAATTATCAGGCAGTTTGCCCAGGATATGGGAACACATGCAAGCTGGACCTGGTTGTCTTAGGAACAGGTCAGAGTGTCATAGAGTGCTCCTGCTAACTGCTAATTTATGGCTTTCTGAAAAATAGTAATTGTTGCTTAATAGAATAGAAATTATTTAAGGGACTCTCTACCTGTATGCTTGGGAACCTAAGCCTTTCACTCCTGGTTATAGTTTCTCTGTACAAAAATATCCCACAACATTTAGCAGTCCCTAAGATACAATTGCTATACCACAAAACCTCCCTAGAGGGAACTTTGTGACCAGTAAAGACAAAATAGAATGACAGATTGATAATGTCAGTTTATGAACGAGGAGGAAGCTAGTTCCGTGCAGGTTGGGGGTTTGTTTGGAAAATGGTATTTTCTTATGTATTTCTTTGATAATGTTTGCTCAAGCGTAACACTCAATGATTGGCTTCTGTATTCTGCTTGCTTGCCTAGCAACATGATCAATATAAAAAGAGCCAGAATGCTTAGGTTCGGTGCTGCACTCTTCCTGGCCGTAATAGATCTTTCTTTCTTTCTCCAGACTCACCTGTCTTTTTGTCTATTTGGGGCATTTGTGGCTCCCAGACTATAACATTTTTTTTGGTCTTTTTGAGACAGGCTCCCTGCAGCCTCAGCTCTCCTGGAACTTACTATGTAGACCAGGCTGGCCTTGAACTCACAGAGATCAGCCTGCCTCTGCCTCCAGAGTGCTGGGATTAAAGGCGTGCGTCATCATGCCTGGCCCAAGACTATAACATTTTGATGAAAAATAGCTTTGACTGACTCTGGGTGAACTCTAGGTAGCCAGGCTAAAAGATTAAAGTGAGTATGGGCATCAGGTGCTGTCATTCAGTGGAAACTAGTTCATCAAATCACTAACCAACGAAGCAAAACCCAACATCAGCTGCCAGGGAAATCAGTTATTTAGAGTTTCTATAATATAGTATCTAAAATGTTCAGCTAGGCATGTTCATGCCTGTAATCCCAGCATTTTGGAAGCTGAGGTAGGAGTTTATGTGTTTGTGGACAACGTAGGTTATCAAGTAATTTTCAGGCCAGCCTGGCTTCAGAGTGAGACCCTGTCTGAAACAACAAAAAAAGTCCAGTTTTCAAGAAAAAAAATGAGATGTACAAAGAATCCAGTGTGATCAATACACAGTTAAAAAAAAATCTAAAACAAATTGTTTTCAGTGGGGCCCAGATGTTAGACTTAGTAGGCAAATCTCTCAAAGCAACCGTTGTAAATATTGTTTTTTGAGACAGGATCTCAGGCTGTCCAGGCTGGCATCCAGCTTGCTGTGTAGCTGAGGATAATATTGAATTTCTAATCCTTTGCCTTACCCCCCCCCGGCAAAATGCTGGGATAACAGGTGTGTGTGCCACTATACTTGATTTTATGTGATGCTGGGGATCAAACTCGGAGCTTCATATATGTTAGGTAAGCATTTTACTAACTGAGCTGCATCCCCAGCCCAACCACTGTAAACATTCTTTTAAAGGGGTTGAAGCAATGGTTCAGCAGTTAAGAGCACTGGCTGCTCATGCAGAGGACCCAGGTTCAGTTCCCATCACGCACATGGCAGTTAACATCTGTTCTTAACTCCAATTCCAGGATCTGATATCCTCTTTTGGTCTCTGTGGCTATCAGGCAACACATGTGGTGCACTTACATACATGCAGGCAAAACACTCATACATAATAAAAATAAATTAAAAAATTTAAAACCTTTTATTTTGCCAGGCAGGGTGGCACACGCCTTTAATCCCAGCACTTGGTAGGCAGAAGCAGGCAGATCTCTGTGAATCCGAGGCCAGCCTTGTCTACATAGCAAGTTATAGGCCAACTAGGGCTAGAGGGAGACCCTGTCTCAAAAAGGAAAAAAAAAAGCAAAACACCTTTTGTTTTAGGGCTGAGAGATGGCTCAGTGGTTAAGGGCAGTTAAGAGTTCAGGTCCCAGCACCCACATAGGGTGGCCCCCAAATGCCCATAATTATAGCTCAAAGGGATCTAATGGCTCTTTTGGCCTCTGCAGGCACCTGCACACACATGTGCACACACACAAACATATACACAAAAATTTATTAGTGTGTTTGTGATGTGTGGGAGTGCAGGTGTGTGTGTGCTACCGTCTGTATGTGGAGGTCAGAAGAAAACTTTTAAGAGTCGGTTCTCTCCTTCCATCTTGCTTTAAGGCAGGCCTCTCTTGTTCTGCCTTGCTGGTATTCAAGGTTAACTGGCTTGAGCTTCAAGCCAATTCTCCTGTCTCTGCCTTCTGTCTTTTGGTAGGACTGCTTAGATTACAGCTATACGCCGTTGCATCTGTCTTTTTCCATGGGTTCCAGGGACTGAACTCAGGTAGTCAGCAGATTTGCAGGGTAATTGCTTTTAGACTCTCAGCCACCTTGCTGGTCCCATTCTTTTTTTTTTTTAAGTTATTGCTGGGCATGGCATGGTGGCTCACACCTTTAATCCCAGCACTCAGGAGGCAGAGGCAGGTGGATCTCTGTGAGTTCAAGGCCAGCTTGAACATAGTGAGTTCCACATAGTGAGTTCTAGGACAGCTGGGGCTACAGGGAGACCCTGTCTTAAAAAGACCAAAAAAAAAAAAAAGTTATTGAGGGGCTGGGGAGATGCTCAGTGGTTAAGAACACTGGTTGTTCTTGCAGAAGACCCAGGTTTGAATTCCAGAACCCACATGGCAGCTAACAGTTCCAGGGGATCCAGTGGCCTCTTCTGTCATTCCAGCATTGCACGACCAGGGTGCACTTACCTACATTCAGGTAATACACTCGTACACATAAAATAAAAATAATAAATAAATATTTTTAAGTTATTGAATTTTTATTTCATACAGAAAATCTTTACACGCCCTTCCTCTTTGGCACCTCCCATACCCCCCACTGGAGTTCATAACTTCTGTCATTTGTGTTAAGGCCGATCATGTAAAGTTAGTGTCCCCAGATGTCCTTTAGGGCAGGTTCATGCCATGACTGGGATCTAGTCATCTATCTAGAGTCCCTCCCTTTAAGAAGATCAGCTTGGGCTGGAGAGATGGCTCAGCAGTTAAGAGCACTGACTGCTCTTGCAGAGGACCCAGGTTTGATTCCCAGCACCCACATGGCGGCTACAGACCGTCCTGTCTTTAACTCCAGTTCCAGGGGAATTGGAAGCTCTCTTCTGACCTCTGAGGCATTGTATGGCACAGGCACACTCACATACACACAGACAATATACTCATACACATAAAATAAAAATAATAAAAATAAAATATTCAAATAAAGATCAGCTTGTGCCAGGCATGGTGGAGTATACCTGTAAGGCAGAGGCAGGCAGATCTCTCTGAGGCCAGCCTGGTCTACATAGCAAATTTCAGGCCAGTTGGGGCTATAGGGAGACCCTGTCTCAAGAAAAAAAAAAAAGAGGGGTCAAGGGGAGATGACTTGGTGGTGGGTAAAGTGCTTGCTATACAAACTTGAAAATCTGAGTTTGGATTCCCAACACCCAAGTAAATAGCTGGATGTGGAGGTGTGTTCTGTAACCCTAGGCTAAGGGGCAGGGACAGGTGAAACCTGGGGCTTGGTGGCCAGTCAGTCTGTCTGTAACCGCAAGCTCCAGGTCCAGTGAGAGACCCTGTCTCAAAAAACAAAACAACAACAAAAACTAAAGAGGGCAGAGAAGCGATTGAGGACATCCTGATATCAACCTCTGGCTTCCACACATGTCTGTACTGGTAAGCACACTCCCACACATGCATACAGCCACACACACACACACACACACACACACACACACACACACAAGAGCAGAAAAATATATCCTTACATTCTGTGCCAGGGAAGTCCAGTAAGACTGATAGGTGATATCTCAGCAGAAACAAGGGGGTCCAGAAGCTGGTATGATATACTCAAAATTCTTAAAAGACTGTTCAACCAAAAATTCTACATTCAGTGAAACTCTCTCTCAATAGGAATGGCAAAATAAAGACACTCCCAATTAAAGAAGATCTGAGGCAATCTATTTCTCAGCATGTCTAGTCTGCAAAGAAATACTAAATAACTTAGAAAGTGTTATGGTTTAGGTCGTAAAGGCCATGTGCTAAAAGCTTGGTCCCCAGCTGGTGGTTCTACTGGGGGACATTGGAAGCTTCAAGTAGTTGAAAGCAGTAGGTCATTGGGGGTGTGTCCTTCAAGGATATTGGATCCCAGCTCCTTCTTCTTTCTTGGATTCCTGGTTGCATGAGAGGAGTTTTGCTTTATTGCATATTTCCCAGAAATGCCCTGCCTGGCAACCAGTCCAGACCATAGAGCCATGTAAGCATGGCCTGGATCTTCTGAAACCATGAGCCAAAATAAATATGTCCTCCTTTAAGTTGGTTGTCTTGGGTATTTTGTCACGACAGAAATCTGACCAACACAGAAAACAAATGGCTCTGCATAGTAATTTGAATCCACAGAGGTAGGAGATGCCTGGCTCTGACCCCCCTCTCTCCCTTTTCTCCTTTTTTTCTTTGTATGGTATAAGTGTGTGTGATGTAGGTACAATTATGTGTACCTATACACACAAAGAGGCCATAAGAAGATGTCAGGTGATGTCTATCATCCTCCATCTTATTCCCCTGAGACAGGGTCTCTCACTGAACATGGAGGGTTGACAGCCAGCAAGCCCTGGCAATCCTGTTTCCAGCTCTTCCCCAACCCCACTCCTCAGTGCCGAGATTATAGGAGCCCATGTGGCTATGCCTGGCTTTTTACACAGGTTTGGGACCTGAACTCAGGTCCTAATGCTTGCACAGCAAGTTCTCTTACCCACTGAGTCATCTCTCCAACCCCTAGGTTATGTTTGGGTTTTGCTTGCTTGTTTGTTTGAGACAGTGTCTCATTATGTAGCCCTGGTTCGTCTAGATCTCCCTATGTAGACCAGGCTGGCCTCAAACTCACAGAGGCCAGCCTGTCTTTGCCTCTCAAGTGCTGGGATTAAAGGCATGCACCATCCCCCACCCCACCACTGCCCTGGCCACCCATGTTCTGATTTTAAAAGAGCGGTTTCCAGAGGCCAGTGAGATGGCCCAAAGGATATGATGCTTTCTGTCAAGCCTGACAACTTGGGTTTGATCCCTGGGATCCACATGGTGGAGGAGAGAACCAACTCCCGAAAGTTATCCTCTGACCTCCACATGCATGTCCACAAAATAAGTAAACAAAAGCATACTATATTTTATTTATTTATTTTAAGTTTTTTTTTGTGTGTGTGTTTTTTGAGACAGGGTATCCCTGTAGCCCCAGCTGGCTTGGAACACACTCTGTATACCAGGCTATCCTTGATCTTATAGAGATCTGCGTGCCTCTGCCTCCCAAGTGCTGGGATTAAAGCTGTACATCATCATGCCCAATTCAACCTATATTTTTAAAAAAGAATGTTTTCCATTAGGAGTTTTTTCAGAGTAGATTCCTCAGGTGTAAAATCTTTTCCATTTATACAAAGCTGATTCAGGAGTAGGAGTATTGAAGCGAATGATATTTCAAATTCTTGGAGGCACAGAAGGATATACACTATAAATTTAAGTCGTCAGCATAGGAGCATAAAACTGTCCAAAACATCGAAAACAACTTGCCTTTAACCAAGGCAACCTTTCTGAGCGGAGATGTCTTCTTGATCCATTAGGCAGAACTGGCAGGAGGACAGATGTCTGTTTTTGAGGAGCTTGCATTCTACACACAGCATATTTACAACTTGCATTCTGGTTGTTTCAAAGAGCACGGCATCACAGCATCACCTCATGGTTTCAGAACTATCCTGGGCCTTCTGCATGTCTATCCAGCTTGCTTATGGGCTCCACACTGTGTGCTTCCGCATTCAGAAGACATTCATTTTAGCGGCTATCTCTTGCTGCGCCCTCTGAAATCACAGGGCAGCTGTTACTCCTTTTGTTTTGTTGTTCTGGATCCTTAGGGAAGCTGGCCTTTCCTTCCTAGGCTTCCTCTGCCCTCGGCTGACTCCAAGGTGCCTCTGGCCACACCCTCCAGTCTTGGACCTCAGTCCAGGCCTACTGATCAGGGATAGGTGAGGCCAGAGTGCCCGGGAGCCACAGTGCAGGGACACTCCAGCTACTGCCCAGTCCTTCTCCTTCTGCTTGACTGTGCCAAGGAGGCTGGGCAGCTGCTATTATCCTCAGAGAAGCTGCTGGCAGCTCTCAGGGAAGGAAGGCCCCAGGAAAGTGGAGCAGCCTCTTGGCCACAAGGTAGAGAATCTGTGATGTGTGTGTGTGTGTGTGTGTGTGTGTGTGTGTGTGCGTGTGTGTGTGTGTGTGACTTGGATGTGAGACTTGGGAGGGCTCTTTACCAGCAGCTCTCTGGCTCTTTGCCCCAACTCTGACTCTCTCTGCCATTCCCTTATGCCCTGAGTGCTTGTGTTCATACTGCCCTGTGGGGAAGGGAAGAGCCCTAGGCCTCCTGTGTTCTTCTGGGTTGGTTAGGGTGGCAGTTCATCTTGGCTGCGTGCTGGGCCTCCTCCGGGGATAGGTTGGGTCTGGGAGATGGTAGGGCAAGCTGACCTTTATTGGGGACAAGTATTGGAGAAGCCCTGATGGAAGGTTTGTCATAAGAGTTGCTTGTCACTGTGGAAAAGAAGAAAAATGTGCCTTGGTTTATGGATGAAGATGGTCTTAAAGGGAAAGGTTGTGGGAAAAACTGGTCTGTTCACCTAGCTCTATTTTTATCCTTTTGTGATGGAGATGAAAACAAGGGCCTTGTGTATGTTGGATAAGCAATCTGCCACTTAACAATACCCCTAGCCCCCAAGAAGCTTCTGGTTCGGTTGAGATGATCTGAGATGCAAAGATGTGGCAGTCCTAAATATTAGGAACTGTTTGCAGTTGCTCTCAGTGTAGTGCATATATCCCAGGACAGAGGTAAATGTGGAATGGTGTTTCCCTCCTGAGAGTTTTTGGAGTTGCGCGAAGCTTCTTGGTCCAACTTTATCCTGGATAGAACAGACTTTCAAGAAAGGGGGATGGGGACTGGGGAGGATGTGGCAGTCTTAAATATTAGGAACTGTTTACAGTTGCTCTCAGTGTAGTGCATATGTTCCAGGACAGAGGTAAAGGTAGAATGGTGTTTCCCCTCCTGAGAATTTTTGGAGTTGCATGAAGCTTCTAGGTCCAGCTTTATCCTGAGTAGAGCAGACTTTCAAGAAAGGGGGATGGGGACTGGGGAAATGATTCAGTCAGTAAAAGGCTTGCCTTGCAAGCCTGAGGGTCTCAGTTCTATCCCCAGAATCCACATGAAAAGCCAGGCATGGAAGCTGGATGTGGTGGTGCACACCTTTAATACCAGCATTCAGGAGGTATCGGCAGGCAGATCTCTGTGAGATAGGGGCCAGCTTGGTCTCCATAGCGAGTCCAGGCTGGCTGAGTCCAGGCTGAGCCTGGAAGACACTGTCTCAAGAAGACCAAAAGAGAAAAAAAAAGCCAGGCATAGTATAGTTCCAGTGCTGGGGAGGCAAAGACAACAGGATCTTTGGATTTCAATGGCCAGCCAGCCTAGTCTAGTTGCCAAACTCCCAGGTCCTAGTGAGAGACCATGTCAAAAAAACCCCCAAACAGAACAACAACAAAACCATGGTAGATAGCTCCTGAGGAATGACACCCAAGGTTGTCCTCTGGCCTCCATATGTATGTGTAAACATGCACGCCAACTGCACACACAAATACACACACACACAAAAAGAAGAGGAAGAAGGCAAGGGATAGTGATGAGGAACAAATATGAGCAAAGTTCAATGATATGTGTATGAAAATGTCATAATTAAACTTGTTATTTTTTGTGCTAACCAGAAAAATCAAAGAAAATAAGATCTATTCTACTGGTACCGAATGTCTACCAATTGTATTAAGCTTAATCCAAATGTGTCTTGGAGATATGAACTGAAATGACAAAAATTCTAAATTAAACTGCAGCAAGTAAATGTGTGTCTTAAAATGACCCTCTCCAAGCCAGGCATGGTGGTACACACCTTTAATCCCAGCACTTGAGAGGCAGAGGCAGGCAGATCTCTGTGAGTTCAAGGCCAGCCTAGTCTACAGAGCAAGTTCCAGGCCAGCTGGGGCTACTGGTAGACCCTGTCTCAAAAAGACCAAAAAAAGAAAAATAACCCTCTCCCAGTATAGTTCATAAGTGCAGTAACTTCACTGAACTCACTTTCTTGGAGCCAGGGAGACAGCTCAGTTGGTAAAGGGCGTAGCATGCAAGCATGAGAACCTGAGCCCATTCCCCAGAGCCCATGTTAAAACATAAAAAAGCTGGGTGTGGTGACACATGCCTGTAATCCCAGAGCTGGGAAGACAGAGACAGATGCATCCTGGGACTTGCTGGCCAGCCAGCCTAGCCAACTTGGCAAGCTCCAGGCCAGTAAGAGACCCTGTCTCAAAAAATAAGAGTGTGATTAAAGAAGACAGTCAACTACAATCATTGGCATCCACATACACAAGCATACAGTTGGGTACACACATGAACCTATACACATACACACAAACTCATCTTTTTGGATAGACTTTTCCTAGCACTAAAATCCAAACAAGGCCTTCTAGGGCTTGCCAGATGACTCAGTGGGTAAAGGTGCTTACTGTCGAGCCTGATGACCTGAGTTCAATACTTGGGACTCACATGGTGGAAGGGGAGAACTGACTTTCGAAAACTGTCATCTGACCTCCACATGCACACCATGGTACTCAAGCCTTCCCCATAAATAAATAAATTCAAAAAAAATCCAAGTGAACAAAGTCATATATGAACAATATAACTAGGACTAGATTTGTTTAGGTGAAATAAAGTGATTCAGGGATATTTTCTGATTTAAAAATAAGTCAACCCTTCAACCATAAATACCTCACATCTTCCAGAGAAGTCAAAATACTGCAATGGTACCTTTCTCCAGTCCTAGAAAAGGAACAGCTAAATTAGGGCAAAGCCTCAAGTGCATTCATTGGCTATGTTCAAAACCCATCAGTATCGCTCCCCAAGTCAGTTTGAATAGTTGAAACAGAACTGAATGAACACTAGTGCACTTGGAAAGATATGATACTCTTTAAGGTGTTGCACCCTTTACAAGAAGCACAAAGATGTTGCTAGACTGGGTTTGCAAGATGGGTTAGTGGGAAAAGACACCTGCCACCAAGCCTGATTACCCTCATGGTGGAAGGGGAGAACCAATTCCCAAAAGTTATCTTTTGACCTCATATATATTCTGTGACATGGGCACACACACACACACACACACACACACACATCAAATAAATACATGTAATAGATATTTTTTAAGGTTGCTAGGGTCATTTGGGCCATAGTGATCTAATCTTACATATTGAGTAGAATCTTTGTTTTGGTAAGGAACAATAAAATAGAATAAAAACAAATCTTAAAAAAAAAAAAACGAAAAGAACCTAAGTGGGCTGGAAAGAGCTCACTTGGTAAAATGCTTGCCCTGGAAGTTCTGAACCTGAGTTTAGATCCCCAGCACCCACACAAAAAGGCAAGCATGCTGCTATGCTCCTGTATTAGTTGCTCTTCTCTTGCTGTGATAGAAACACTGACCAAAACAACTTATAAAAGGAAGAGTTTATTTGAGCTTACAGTTCCAGGAGAATTAGTCCATCTTGGTGGGGAGGCATGGAGGCAGAGGTGGCTGGAGGAGGAGCAGAAGCTCTTCCAGTAGGCACAGGAAACAAGAGAGCAACTGGAGATCTAGCAATGCTTAAGAACTCTCTAAGCCCACCCCCAGTGATGTACTTCCTCCAGGATAGACACACCTTCTAAAACCCCCCAAAACAGTACCACCATCTGGGGACAAAATGTCCAAATACTTGGAGCCTGTGGAAGACATTTTCATTCAAACCATCAACAGTTCCTTTAATCCTAGCAGTAGAGAGGCAGGAGCAGGAGGATCCCTAGTCTTGTCCAACTGGTAAGCCTCATGTTCAGTGAGAGGTCCTTAAAATAAGGTGGAGAATGATAGAGGAAGATACCTGACATTAACCACACACACGAACACTTGACACACAACACAAATAAAATAACTTAAAAAAAAGAACCTTAGGAACTCTGTTCTTTGTGATAGGGTCTTGCCATGTAGCCCTGATTTGTGATACAGGCCATGTGCTTTGTGATAGTCTTGCCATGCGCCTGGTATGCCCCAGGCTGACCTCAAGTTTAAGGTGATCTTCTCATTTCTGTCTTCCAAGTGTTGGGATCACTTGTCTTTCATTTTCTAAATTCTGATAGAATTGGTAGGCCACTATTCCATCAACTTCTTTCTGAGCTGTTGGTAGTCTAGAGAGAAGCTACTGGTAGTCACCCAGGGATACAGGAAGGCCCTGTCTCATCCCAGGGCCAGTGAGATGACTCAGCTGGTAAAGGCAACCTGCTACCAAGCCTGACAACCTGAGTTCAATTTCCAGAACCCACATGGTAGAAGGAGAGGATTGTCCTCTGACTCCACACACATTGCACACATGGTCATACACATACATGAGCCCACATGAGACAAGTGAAAATGTAATAAAAAGAGAGAAAGCTCATCTCATACTAGTCAGATGATGTACCTGACACTAATTCTGAGGTTATTTAAATTTTTTATTTCATTTTATTACTGTTATTGTGTGTGTATGGTGTGTGTGTGTGTGTATGTGTGTGTGTGTGTGTGTGTGTGTGTGTGTGTGTGTGTGTGTAGTATGAGTACAAGCTCATGAATACCACAGTGCATTTGCGGAGGTCAGACAACTTTGAGGAGTTAGTTCTTTCCTTCTACCATGGGCTTGGAAGATGGAACTCAGATCCTCAGGCTTGTGTGGCAAGCACTTTTAGTACTGAGTCATCTTGCTGGCCCCTGAGGATATTAAAAAAAAAATTTGACTGGGTGTGATGGTATACACCTTTAAGCACTAGCACTTGCGCGGAGGGCCAGAGGCAGGTGAATCTGTGAGTTCAAGGCCAGCCTGGTCTTCATAGTGAGTTCCAGACCAGCTGGGGCTAGAGGGAGACCCTGTCTCAAAAGGACATAAATAAATAAATGAATAAATGAATAAATGAATAAATAAATAAATAAGAAACATTTGCCTTTAATCCAAGCATTTGGGAGGCAGAGGCAAGTTGATCTCCATTGAGGCTGACCAGCACCACATTCAACATGCATGTTGGTGCCTGCCTCTAACCCCAGCACATCTGGTTTCACTACAGCAGGTGTCCAGTGGCCTGTGGTGTCAGAGGGGAGTGAAGTACCTGCTGGTCTTCTGGCTCAGATTGCTGCCCAAGGAGAGAGAAGGTGTAGTTGGGAAGGTGCAAGGGCTTCCCTTGTTCTTCTTTGAGGCCGTCACAGGCCACTCCCAGTCTGTGCTAAAACTCCACTGTGACTCAGTGTTTTACTCATTGACTCAAGGGAAGCTTGTCATAGACCAGAAGCAAGGAAGACAAGTTAGGTAGACCGGCTACAGGGACACCTCACACCCCGCAGGACTATCTTTTTATAAAATATTTTATTTATTATTTATTTATTTTATTTATTATTTTTAATGTGTATGAGTGTATTGCCTGCATGTATGTGAGTGCACCTGTGTTGTGCAATGCTGTGGAGATCAGAAGAGGGCTTCAGATTCCCCTGGAACTGGAGTTAAGGACAGTTCGTTGCTGCCATGTGGGTGCTGGGAATTAAACCCCCGTCCTCTGCAAGAGCAGTCAGTGCTCTTAACCACTGAGCCAGCTCTCCAGCCCCTTCAGGACAATCTTTAAACACACTGTATACCCTCCTGCCTCCTGGGGAAGGTACCTGGCTCCCTCTTCAGGATCTGGCCACAGTGGTTAGACCTCAGGACCTCATGGATGAATTACCTGCCTTATTGTTGAGACAAAATATCTCACAAAACAACTTAAGAAAGGAAGGGTTTATTTTGGGAACAACTTAAGAATGGAAGGGTTCTCCATTCTAGAGAATACACCCCATCATGGTGGAAAGGCACTCCAGCAGGACCAAGAGGTTATACTGCAACCACAGTCAGGAAGCAGATAATGAATATATTAAGCCCACATTCTTTTTTATTTTTTTATTTTATTTATTTTTTTGGGGTCTTTTTGAGACAGGGTCTCCCTGTAGCCCCAGCTGTCCTGGAACTCACTATGTAAACTAGGCTGGCCTTGAACTCACAGAGATCCGCCTGGCTCTGCCTCCCCAGTGCTGGGATTAAAGGCATGCGCCACCACACCTGGCTTATTTTTTAAAATATTATTTTTTTTAATTTTATGTGTATGAGTGTATTGCCTGCATGTAGATAAGTGCACCCATGTCATATGATGCCCGAGGAGTCCAGAAGAGGGCTTCAGATCCCCCTGTAACTGGAGTTAGGACAGTTGTTAGCCACCATGTGGGTGCTGGGATTTTGTCCTCTGAAAGAGCAGCCAGTGTTCTCAACTGCTGAACCATCTCTCCAGCCCCCACATTCTTTTTTTAAATTTAATTTTTATTACAACTATTTATTTCTATATGTGTATATATGTATAGGTGTGTGGGTGTGCACATGCCATTGCTTATACATGGAGGTCAGAGGACAATTTGTGGGCATCAATTCTCTACTTCTACTCTGTGGGCTCTGGGGATCAAATTCAGATCTTCAGGCACTTTTACCTTCTGAGACATCTTTCTGGCCTCTCTCACTTTCTCCTTATAATTCAGTCTGGAAATCCAGCCTGTGGAATGGTATGACTCACATTTGGAGTAGGTCTCCTCATTTCATTTAACCTGATCTAGGCTAAGCCCTCACAAACACACCCAGAGATTTGTTTCCATAGTGATTCTAAATCTATCAAATAGACAAGATTTATCATCACACTTGGAAAGGACTTCAAGACCCTGGTCATTCTCCACATCATGTAGGGTTTGGCTTTGGCTCTGGATATGGGCTGGAGGAAGCCACTTGAAGCACTTTGAGACCTTGGGTTCGCCTTATCCTCATGGTATTGATCAGGCATAGTGGCCACAGGAAGCATGGCCCTTGCTTGGTTGCATGAGTCCTCACCCAGCCCTGATTAGCGGTGGGCTAGGGTCTGGAGGAGAGAATTGCTGAGGGTAATTACATTTGTCCTGTCTCTTCATGGGGTTCACTTGCTCTGAGCCCCAGAGTCAGCAGGATCTTCCACCAGGGTGCTTGTGTGCCTCCAATGCCTTCTAGGACAAGTCCCTGTGCCATTCTGCATCCCAGTGTTGACCTCAGATATCGCAGAGCCCCTCTGTACCCAAGTCATGACACTCAGTGTGTGATTTGAGCCTCTCTCTGAATGCCCCTTGGTGTCTCCACCCTACCAGTCCCCAACTTGGACACCCTGTACCCTCTTTGTCTCTTCCTTACCCCACAGAGCTGTATGTTTCTCCACCTCCCTCCAGAGCAGCTGTAACACCCCCTGCCACCTTCTGGGTTCATCTTCTCCCTCCAGGGGCCAGTAAGACCTGCACAGGTCACATGACTGGGAGCATGGACCAGTGCAGGGGCCCTGCTTTCCGCAGCAGTAGGGCTGGATGTGGGGTCCTCCACTCTCCTGTGCCTGTTCCTGTCCATCCCAGATCCTTCCCTGTCCTTGGGGCAGGGACCATTGTTCCTTAGTTCCTTTAGAGCTCTTTCCACAACCCTAATCTCTTTCTTTGTGTGTGTGTAGGTCAAAGGTCAACCTCAGCTGTTGTTTTTCAGCTGTTGTCTACTTGTTTTTTTTTTTTTTTTTTTCCCTGTAGCCCCAGCTGTCCTGGAACTCACTATGTAGACCAGGCTGGCCTTGAACTCACAGAGATCCTCCTGCCTCTGCCTCCTGAGTGCTGGGATTAAGGCCTGCGCCACCATGCCCGGCTCTACCTTGTTTTTTGAGACAGGATCTCTCACTGGTCAGGAACTCACCAAGTAGGTGGGTTGGGTGACCACCAAGCCCCAGGGATTAGCCTGTTTCTGCCTCCCTAGTTCTGGGATTAAACGTGTGCACCACCACACGGGACTCACCCCAGTTATTTCTTATCTCCTTACCCTGCTTCTCCAGCCCACGCACCGCTTCTGCTCCTCCACTTCTCTAAGAGCGTTCTCTGCTAGCACAGACACCCTCAGAGTCCCATTGAACCCTGAAGTTGAACTTGCACCTGCATCAAAACTTCCACATTTGTTTGAACGATCTAAGTTCATACCTTCCTCCCCACGGCTTCCTGCTGCCTCCCCATAGTCTAAACATACCCTTATCCACCTGGCCCATTGTCATGCCTCACTACTGTCCAGGAAAACAAGAATACCTGTTAGCTACCTCCACTTGCACACCAGCACCCCTACCGTGCCAGCACCTGTCATGCCTAGTAAGAGCCATGATCACATTCATATCCCCAGCAAATCTAGTTGGTGGAAAAATATACCTTGTGTCTGATCCCTTCTTACTATTCCTTGGCCTACCAGCCCAAGGCACTATACATCCCTGCAGAATGTACCTAGTAGCCATTAATCAGACTATTCAAGTGTCTGCTGTGTCCCACTGTGGGGGCTGGTCTTGCTTGGAAGTTCTGCATCTCCAGTGGGGCTGAGAAATGCCTTGCTGGGTGGCAGGTGAACAAGGGATCCTGGCTCCACAGGGAAATTCCTGCATGCCTACATGTTTGTGTGTGTGTGTGTGTGTGTGTGTGTGTGTGTGTGGTATATGTATATATGTGAATGATGTATGTAAATGTGTGTATTATTCCCTTAAGACAGGATCTCTTACCAAACTTGGAGCTAGGTTGGCAGTCAGCAAGCTCACTGATCCTCCTGTCTCTGCCCTATAGAACTGGGTTTACAGGCACATAGGACAAATCCAGGCTTTTTACATGGTGCTAGAATTTGAACTCAGGGTCTTCTTGCTTGTCGCCCCCCTCAACCCCATGGGGCCACCTCCCCAGTCTCTGTCTTTAACTTTTTATCTTCTTTCATTCCTATAAGACCTCTATGCTTAATGAACCACCTAGCAATCACTTTCTGCTCAGCCTCGAATGCCTTTCCTCTGTGTTCGCAACTGTGGAAATGTTTCTGACATAGGTAGAGGAACCATGAAACCTTTCATTCTTTGTGTGTAATGAACCCTCAAATTACAGCTCAACAGAATGGGCCAAGACACAGGCAAAAAGAAATAACTGTAGATCCTGCTCTTTGGAGATGCCAGCTACTCAGAACAGATGTCTTTCAAGCTGATCACTGCAAAGAGCTGTGTAGTACTGTTCATCACTGTGGATTCCACTGCTGGTTTATTTGTGGGCTGCTGCTTCATATGCTAGATCTAGATCGTTTTTGATGGCTGTCAAAACTAGAAGTAATTTGAAGTTCCCTGTCAAGGTGCCCAGTCCAGGCCCCACAAGTGTGATATCTGAGCTGCTTCCAGTTATGAGCTGTGTGCTCTACCACCCAGCTGGAGGCATCTGCCTATAGGCAGGGTGAGGGCGTTTTGTTTTGTTCCAAATTTTCTCAGCAATAATTCCCTAAGTGATTTTATATCACCAGATTTTAGTGTGGATAATCTTCACTCATCACTAAAGACAGGAGCCTTGGTTTGATTATTTCATTACTTAAGAAGTACCATTTGAGGGGACTGGAGAGATGGCTCAGCAGTTAAGAGCATTGGCTGCTCTTACAGAAGACCCAGGTTTGAACTCCAGCTCCCCAGCATCCACATGGTGGCTAACAACTATCCAGAACTCCAGTTCCAGGGATCCAACCCACTCTTCTGGCTTCCATGGGTATTGCATGACAAGGGTGCACTTACATACATGCAGGCAATATACTCATACACATTTATTTTTCTTTTGGACTGGGTATGGTGGTACACACCATTAATCCCAGCACTTGGGAGACAGAGGTAGGCAGATCTCTGTGAGTTCAAGGGTAGCCTGGTCTATATAGGAAGTTCCAGGCCAGCCAGGGCTATACAGTGAGACCCTGTAGAGAGAGAGAGAGAGAGAGAGAGAGAGAGAGAGAGAGAGAGAATCATTTGGTTGGAGATATGGCTCAGTGGGTAGAGAGCTTATCTAAAATGTTCAAAGCCCTGGGTTCAATACCTAGTGCTGTATAAACAGCACAGTGATCCATTCCTGTAATCCTAGCACTTGGGAGTAGAACCAGGAGGATTAGAAGCTTAAGGTCATTCCTGGCTACATAGAAGGGAGTTTCCGGACAGTCTGGACCACTGGAGACCTTGTCTAAAAGAAACAAAAGAATAAAAAAGTGAACTGGATTTCTCTGGAGGGCACTGTTGTTAGGTCAAAGCGCCCAGTTAAGAGTTACCACGTAAAAAGGGTGCACTAGATCTTGCTCCCCACCCCTGGGAAGGGAGTGTACAGACTAGGGGAGTCCTTAGTGCCCTGGGAGGCGGTGGGTGCCTAGACATGTCTCTTAGGCATAAAGTCCACTCCTTGTCCTGCCTGCGCAGTAGTGGGAATTCAGAGGAGGTGCCCTCTCAGTTTCGTCCTCCCAGGACAACATCCCCTGACAGTGTTCTGGCGGAGGGTGGAAGGGGGGTGGGTGCGGACTCTTTCGTGTTTATTATAACTTCACTCCCTTTAAAAGGAAAAGTATGCTGGGAATCCGGGAGGTGGCGAACCGAGCCGGGTGTTAAGGACATGAGCCGCGCACGCTGGTCGCTTTCTGGTGTCCCCAGGCTGGCGCTGAGCTCTGGAGTGGCGTCCCCGGACCCCTCAACTGTTCCCTGAACCCCTCACCCGGGCCGCCCCGCGGGTGGAGCCGCCCTTGTGTCCCTTCTCTGCGCCGCCGAGACCCGCGCGGCTGCGGCGACACCAACACAGCGAGTGCAGTGCAGACCGGGGCTCATCGTGCGGCCACCATGACAGGAAGGTAACAAATGCCTTAGGTCGTGGGTGGAGGGTGCATCGCCCAGGAAGGACGCGGGACTGAAGACCTCGTGGTGCGGATCGTTCCCGGCAGCCCTCCCCTGCACCCCCCACCCCGCACTTGTCGCCTTAGGGGACTGCCAGGGTCTGTCAGGGCTCCCACTCTCCTCCTTGAGGGCAGGCAAGGACAGGTGGAATGCCTGCCCACCCACTGATCCTGCCAGGGATCCCCTCAGGCTGACTCAGAGCAGGAGATTCGCCCAAGGTCTCCTGCCAAAACTAAAGACTAACGCTTTAAAACCTGACTGCGGACCACGGACTTCCCAGCCACCCACTGTGTGATCCTGGGTGACAATGTCTCAAGAGCCTTCCATTGCCTCCTCTGTAAAATAGGGTGTAAAGGGTATGTAGGATCTGGAGAGAACTGTCTCTAAAGCCGGAGCTGTAGAGGCTGGGCAAGGGGTAGGGAACTCCTCTGCAGCCTGGCCTGGCCAGGGCTCTCAGGTCCTTTGGGACCATTTCACAGATGAGGTAACCCAAGTTCCAGAGGCTCTGTGACTCAGGACGTAGGCACGTGACCACCAGAGTCCAGCCAGTGTTGGCCTCTGCAGTCCTTTCTGGAACATGGCTGGGTAAAAGTATATGACTCAGACCTGGTGGGGAAGGGCTAGTTCTCTGAGGCCTGGAGCCCCCTTCTAGCCAAGTCTTGGCAGGTTTTCTGCTCTGTGCCTTGCCTTGCTGCATCAACGCTTCTGGGAGCCCTGTTGCTTTTGTAGTCTATATTAGGGAAAGGGACCTAGGAGTTAGGGCTGTGTCCAGGGGGTATGGGCTAGTGACCTCAAGTTTCCTTGAGGCACAGAACAGTCTCCTGCTCCAAGTATATACTGCTGCCCACCACTGAGGCTAGAGCCCCAAACACTGTCATCTCGTAAGACCAGCCCAGCCCTCTTGTTTCTGAATGCTTCTTCCTCAGACTCAGAGCCCCAGCTGCTCCCCAGCATGAAGTCCTGCTACTCCCATGGTCTGCCCCTCTATGAAGTATCATGAGGGACCTGTCCCACCTTAGGAAGGTAGTGGGGGTCTTCCCACAGACTACTGTGGTTAGTGTGCTCCTAAGCTTACACCCCACCTTCTACTCCCTTTCAGGAATCTGCCAACACCTTCTCTCGCCCCCCCCCCCCCCCCCAGCAGCTGCAGAGCCAGCAGGATGTGAGGCTGGGAGCAGGGACGTGAAGCACTTGTTAAGCCTGGGTCCCTCAGGCCTCCCTGGAGTGGTCAGTCATGGGCAGCCAGCAAGAGAATGTGGGAAGATACAGGGACAAGGAAGACCTTTCCCACTCAGAGTACCCTGGCTCAATTTAGGGAATTAGGGAACAAACTTAGACATAGAGACCATGGCAGCACGGTAAACATCCACAGGTCCCCTCCTCAGATGCCTCTATGAACATTTTGGTGGCTTTCTTCAGTTCTCATCTCTAAGCATTTCTCTGTTCATTTGTTTTATGCAGGTGTAAGGTGGCACAAGCCAAGGTTGACATCTTTCTTTGAAGCTTACTCTGCCTGCCCATCACAGGGGCGGGTGGGTGTTGGTCCTGGCTTCCCTCCCCTGTGTACACAGGGATCCTGGACATGCCAGTCTGGGAGGAACTGATATCTGACTCAGCCTTTGGAGTGGGCGAGACTCTTCCTGTCCGAGGAGCTGTGGGCGTTCCCTTGGCACAGTGTCATACCATGGTTGTCTTCTGTGTCCACTGCTCACTGAGGCGGGTCAGATCCTCATGCTCAGATCCTGAGGTCCCTACCAGCCCTTTGTTCTGCTTGGAGCTAAGCTGTACTTTTGATACATCTTCTCTTCTCACACTTTCAAGGTTCTCCTTCCCACCTCTTCCTGGAGCCCTGGCAGGTAAAAGCAACAGGAAGTGCTTGCCGAGCTGCCGAAGTGACCTGTAGCACTTGAGGAGCTGTCCTTTGCAAACATACTCGTGGGTGCTGTGCAGAGAAAGGGCTTCAAGGAGATGGGGGACACAGCCAGTAGGCCAGCAGCCAGCAAGGCCGAGGGGATGGAACTGGGAGGCAGAGTCAGGTGCTCCTGAACAGGATACTACCAGAGCTGCTAGGGTCAGAGCCTGGATCCTGGAAGCTCTAACAAGCTAGGCTCAGCCACTTTCCCTAAATAGACCAAATAAACAGACAAGCAATGGTAAAAATCAGAGAAAGAATATTTATTCAATATAGTCATATTGGGGAGAGGATAAAGAGGTTCTGTGACTAACTAGTTACCCAAATCCATCTTCTGGGTCCTGTCATGAAGTTCAGGTTTAAAAGAAGGCAAGAGATATGATGCATAACTAAGCAGTCCCGGTCCAGGTGTGGTCCTGCCCATCACTGACCCTTCATTGTTTCAGTTCTAGTCTCTCCTGAAAGGTCTGACAAGTTGCCAGAACTGTGTGAAATCTCTTCCTGAAAGGCAAACTCCCTTCTGCTTCCAACTTCAACATCTTCCTTCTAGCATGAGATTCCTGGGAAATTCTGATTTGGGGGACTATTGTTTCAGTAGTCTGATAGCCATAGGGAGAGGCGTGAGTGTGTCTTGAGAACGTCTTCATTTCAGTTATAAGGACAGGTCACCAGCAGCTGACTGTAGAGTGGGCAGTGGGGTGTGGGACCATGTTTTCAGCAGGGGCGTGGGGGATACCCTAGGTGTGGGCAAGTCTAAAAGGAGCACTGGGGAACAGTGGCGTATGAGGGGGTGAGGCACGGGGAAGGGCTGGACTAAGGATAGTGGGCTGGTGAGGCCTGGAACTCTTATGCTGCTGAGAGGGGAGGTGCCATCACAAGAGAGGGTCCAGACCAGATTACAGTGTAACCTTCAAATCCAGGCTCTGTGACTGTCACAGCTTTGAAAGAACCCTTGGCATCTTCACTTTTATACAAGGGAAGGGAGGGAGGTCCACCCATTTAGGGACCCAGCCCTCCCTGGTACTCCTCAAAGTGGAGCATGGGGAATGGAGCCCCTAGCAGTATGAGTTCAGTGGTTTGGCCTGCTCTAGAGTGGACTGCTCAAGGTGACTATCACTATTAGGCCACCCTGTGTCTGAATTGCATTAAATTCAATACTTGGCATACAGTAGATTGCTGCTAGGTTTCAGGCCTCATGTCCAATCTTGTGTCTCCTTTACTGGATGAGAACTATGTCCAGTGGCCCCTTTCCAAAGGAGTCAGTTAAGGAGTCGCTAAGGGTTATAGTCAGAGCCCTCAGGACAACCATGGTGCTGTGACAGTTAAAGCTTAAAGCAAATGCTGAGGAGTTAGCTCAGTTGATAAAGTACTTGAGATATAAGGACTAAGACCTGAATTCAAGCTTCAAAATCCATGTTAAAAAGAAAAAAGCAGGAGTGGCTGTTCCCACTTGTAATCTCAGCAGTTCAGATACAGAGTTTCTCCTTGATTATTACAGTTTCTTGTACTGGGCCATTATTAAGGTCCCCATCTGCATGCTGAATCATGGATTTTCCCTTCTCTATTCAAACTCAAACCTGGAAGGTATCTTCTATCATTTCTACCATTTTCTTTTCCTCACTCTCTGATTCTTCCAATGGGTTCCACGTTTTGGATCCTAGGAAGGGCTTTTTAGCATGGATATAATTTATCCATTCTTTCCTTGCATCTTGCCAGCTGTAAGGCACAGCAAGCTAGCATCCCATCTCATCCTCCCTCCCCCTTTTCCACATTTCCTGCCAAATCAGAGGCCACTATGGAGGATAGTATCTGCCTGTCTTTTTCCCATCGTAATTCCTCCCTTACATGGGCAAGTTTTTTTCTGGGAAGACAGCTGCGCCTTAGTTATATGTCTTTTGCCCACAACAAAGGCCATGTAGCAGTCACCACAGTCTGCTGTGGTCTCATCCCACACTTAGTACTCTCAGGGATTTAAGTCTATCCTGTAGTCCATCAGCTGTTTAGGGGCATACCAGTACTTGCATAGTGGACTCCATTTATCGAGGAGTCATGCCACCACATACCATGTAGAGGAAGACAGTCACCTTGGGATTGCCCTCAGTGATGGTCTACTCTCACATGGCTTGGCATTGGTTGCTTATTTGATTATCCATCACAAGAAGCATGCAGTCACCACTACAGGAAAGATGTACAACATCTCATACCTCATGGAGAAAAGTAGCCATATCTGGATTGTTTCTGTGGGTGCTGCACTCCCACAGATCTGCCTCAGTTGTATGTCTCATAATCTATCACAGGGGCCACACTGCCACTCCTCCTCAACTCATCTTTGGTTCTGTTGGTCTGTGTCCCTGTTTGGGAAGTCTTTCTTCCTGGGGAGACACAAACAGATAGGGCAACAATGACGGATCAAAGAATCAATTCCACTCAAGTCTAGCTTAGTGAACTAGGAAGTTTATTGCGGTTACTTACAGAAGCATGGGTGACTCAAAGGCAGCTGCATCACCAAAAGCTCATCCCAGCATGGGTGAGGACTCATTAAAGTTATATCCCTGGAAGTCTCTGGACAACTTACAGGCAGCTCAGACAGTTGGAGAGTCATCTCTCCCCTGCGACTGTTATTGCTTATGTAGCCTGGAGCAGGGGCCTTTTGAATCTTCTAACTTTCTGATCTTTCTGAGCCTTGTATGTTCTGTTTCTTTCTTGACTCCTTTAAAATATATTTATTTATTTTAATTTTATGTGTATAAATGTTTTGCCTGCTTGTACGTAAGTGCAACCACACGTGAAATGCCCATAGAGGCCAGAAGAGGGCACTGAACCCCAGAACTGGAGCTATGGACTGCCATATGGGTGCTGGGAACTGAACTCAGGACCTTTGCAAGAGCAGCCAGTGCACTTAACCACTGGGCCATCTCTCCAGCCCCTGAGTCCTTTTTTAACGATTTAAAATTTGAAGAAAGTTTGTGTGTGTGTGTGTGTGTGTGTGTGTCTGCAAGTGAGTATGTGCAAGTGAATGCAGTTGCCCTCAGAGGCCAGAAAAATGCATCAGAAGTCCTCTGGAAGAGCAGGAAGTGCTCTTAATTACTAAATCATCTCTCAAGACCCTCAAGTCCTATTCGTTTTTTAACATTAAGCCTTTTCTGATTTATTTATTGTTATTTTATGTATGTGAATGTTTTACCTGCATGTATAAGTGAACCCAAGTCATGCAGTGCCTGTGAAGGCCAGAAGAAGTCATCAGATCCCCTGGGACTGGAATTACTGATAGTTATTAGCTGTCATGTGGGTGTTGGAAACTTAATCCATCTCTCCAGCCCCTATTTATCTGCCTGTATGTAAGTGTACCATGGGCTTGCAGTGCCCACGGAGGCCAGAAAAGGGTGCTGGATACCCTGGAATTGGGGTAACGGGTGGTTGTTATCTGCCATGTGGGTGCTGGGAACTGAACCTAGGTCCTCTGTAAGAGCAGCCAGTGCACTTAACTGCTGAGCCATCTCTGAGTCCTTTTTAAAAAAGGACTAACAAAACTCTCTGTCTAAGCCTCCTTCTATCCTTAGCTATCCAAATCAGAGAATGAATATGTAGCCATTTTGGGCCTTTTGTTTCCTCCAGGCTCAGCCTTTAAATGTGCTTTAAAAAATATTTGTTGAATCGATCATTGTTGGGCAACTCTGGAGTTGGCTGCACTTACATATTATATCATGCCCTGCGCTTGCTAATGAGTACTGCCTTGTCTCTGGATTTGCTGGTATGTGTTTCTGGCATCTGAGTGCCAAAGGCTGACCCTCCAAGGTTGTCTATTGACTTAATTTAGGACCGTCCTCTGTCAGGAGCGATGGCAATTGTCACTTTCTTTGGGATGCCCGGGGAAGATGCATACTTTCTGATTTTACCAGGAAGGTTCTCAGAGACATCCTAGAATTCCATAAAAGAAAAGTTCCATAAAAGTTCCAAGAACAAGCCCTGCCTCTTTATTGCACTGGGGACTATAGTGACAGTTCAGCCAGCAAAGACCATAGGTCCCACACTTGCCTTGAGTATTTGTCCTTGGGTGGCAAGTCACCGTGTCACTTTCTACAGGTAAAAATCTCTCCTTCTTGCTCTCCCTGGAGCATGAGGGCTGCTGTAAGTATTGACAGTGTGGACTTCTTTTGGAGTGCTTGGCTCTTTTCTGTCTGTGTACACTCATGGACATTTGTGTATGTGGGATGCATGTGTGAGTATGGGTACAGGTGCATACATGCATGGAGCACATATAGAGGTCAGAGGACAACTGGCCTGGAATTCCTCCACATTGACAGGGCTAGCTGGCCAGGGAGCTTTTGGGGTTTCAGGCTCTACCCTGCTGCACTCAGCTTTTAAAATGGCTTCTGGGGGTCTGAACTCAGGTCCTTACACAAGCTTTACTGCTTTACTGATTGGGCCATTTTTCCAGCTTGCGTGCTTGGTTTTTGGTTGGCCAAGATCCTGTGGGCACAGAAGCCCAGGGTTTGGGCTCCAAAGGTGGCTTTCAGGCTCTAGGCTCTGAGGGAAGAAAACAGGGTGGCCTGGGAGCATGTGTGAGTTCTGCAGTTAATTGTTTCCAGGATTTCCAAAAGCCAGCTGGTGCTTCTCACCTCAGTGTGCCCAGGGACTCAGGGCTCTGCTGAGCAGCTTGAGCTCTTCCTTGTCACCATGGCCCTCACCTCGTGCTGGGTGGGCCTTGCCCGGTCTAGTGCCCCCCCTCTTCTTCCCCCCTCGCCTCTGCTCCCTGGAGCTGCCCCCCGCGGCAGGAACAATATCCTTTCTATTCCAATGTGACTCCACTGCCCTTTGGTGATCCAGCGGGTAACGTGAGCTCCTGTCCCGTGCTGGAGGCGGCTGCTGGTCGCCTCTGCTGCTGTGCCCTGCCTTGGGAGGTGGCCGAAGGCCCCGTCATGGCGACCCGGCTGGGAGCACTCGCTGGGTCGAGGCTGTACCGGCGGCGCCAGGACCGGTGGAGCTCACCAGGCGAGGAGTCCCGGTAGGAGGCCAGAGAGGCTGGGTGGGGTTGCAGGGGACAATGGCCGGAAAACTGCCTCTGCGGTATTTGGCTGGGAAACCCTGCCTGGTCCCTGCTGAGGGCCTTGGCTCTAGCTGTCCAGGCCACAGGAGCAGGGTCTGGTTTGGCGATAGGGTGTCCGGCTCCCCTGGATGGAGCTGGGTTTGATGCCATCTGTGATTTGCTTTCTAGGGTAGGTTAGAGCATTGAAGATAGGCACAAGAGGCCAGTTGTCCCGTGCCATCCCCATATTGCTTTCCGATTGGGATTATTTTATGAATGTCTCATGTAGCTCAGGTTAGCCTTGAGTTGCAATGTAGCCAAGGATGATGTTAGGCTTCTGGTCCTCCAGCTTCCTCTTCCCTAGTACTGGAATTACAGGCATGCACCACCATATCTGGTTTTGTGCCATGTTGGGGACTGAACCAACATGGGGCTTAGTACATGCTAGGTAAGCACTCTATCAATGGAACCACATCCTCAGCCCCAAACTGAGATAATTTTGCTGCCATTTTTATAGAGGCACAAACAGAGGCTCCAGTGGTCAAGGACATCACCAACCAAAATATGGCTGTGATTTCAGCCCAGGTTAGACAGACTTAAAGCTGTAACTGCTTTATTCCACTGAGACTTGTCAGTGAAGAGAAGCTCCTTTGGGTGGGAAGGGAGGTGGGGACAGCAAGGTTCAGGATGGTCCCCAGGGTCTCTCAGAGGGTTAATCTGGGGTGAGGAGGATTCTGGGGGTACCTGAGGAGGGAGTGCTGAGGGTGGGGCTCCTAGATATGTTGAATTTACTGTGCCCTAGGGCAGAAACTATCAATAAAAAGTCAGGGAGAGAGCAGTGGGGCAGTGGGCCTGGGGTCATTGGCATTAAGTGACAAGTGGGGCATGAGAGGAGGAAGTGGAAGAGGAAGTATGAGAGAGCAGGGCTGGGGAGCCACAGTCACAGGTGGGCAGGGCAAGGGCTTGTAACACAGGGACCTAAAGAAGTTCTTGGGCTGATGTCGCCTGACCTCCTCTGAACTCCTGTGTACCAGTGACAGGGAAGACTAGCAGGGGAGCTAGAGGACTGAGCCTTGAAAGAAGACTTTGGGGAGTTGAGGAGATGGCTCAGTTGGTTAAGTGCTTGCTATGCAAGCATGAGAGCCTGCATTCAGATCCTCAGCACCCAAGTTAAAACAAAAAAACAAACAAAAAAAAAACTAGGCTTGAGCCTATAATCCTAGCACTGGGGAGATAAAGACAGGTGATCCTTAGAGCTCACCACCCAGCCAACCTAGCCAAATCAGTGAGCTCCGGGTTCAGTGAGAGACCCTGTGTCAAAAAATAAGGTGAAGGGGGCTAGAGAGATGACTCAGTGGTTAAGAGCATTGGCTTCTCTTGCAGAGGACATGGGTTCGGTTCCCAGCACCCACATGGTGCCTAATAACCACCAGTAACTCCAGTTCTAGGGGTCTATCACCCTCTTCTGGCCTTCATGGGCATTGCACACACATTACACTTAATACATGCAGGCAACATACTCATACTCAAATTGAAAATAAACCCAAAAATAAGGTGGAAAAGCAACTGAGGAAGACATCTGATTTTGACCTTGGGTTTCCACATCAATAGCCACACAAGTGCATGTGCATCCACATATGTGATTGCAATTGTGTATGTGTGTGTGTGTGTGTGTGTGTGTGTGTGTGTGTGCCATACACATGCTGAGAACAGAGGCAGAGGGAAGGTATTGGGTGGGCAGCAATGCAGAATGGCTATCTGTGAAGTGCCTTGGGGGCCCAGCACAGGCCAGCACAGGTAAGGGATCTGACATTCAGGAAACTGAGTAGTGTGGCCTAGCTGGAACAGAACCTTCATTGGTCAACCTTGATTGTGTGAAGTGTGAACTTTGATACCAGGGTGTGGGTGGCCAGGGCATTGAGGACTGTGGGTTACACTGGAGAGTAACCTCAGTTGGATATAACCCAACAACATGATCAATGCACAAGGAAAGATGTGGGCCCAGTAATGAAGCCCAGGCCTTGCACACATGCAACATTTATATACACCTGATTTCAGTTTACTTTGAATTTCTGGTTCATACCTACTGCTAGTTCTCTGTTGGAACATGTTTGAAGTGTCCTTGATAGAAGGAAACAAAGCTGCAGGACCAAAGGGGTACAGCTAAGGCTTCCAAAAAGCTGTCACCAAAGACGGTTTGGCTGGATTGGGAAATTTGGAAGGGAATATATCCTTCCCTTCCCTTCCCTTCCCTTCCCTTCCCTTCCCTTCCCTTCCCTTCCCTTCCCCTGTAATAACAATGTGAACAGGATTTCTTCCCAGTCGATATTTTAACATGCCTTCCCTTCTCCCCTCTCGTTCGGTCCCTTCTTCTCTTCTCCCCTCCCCTCCCCTCCCCTTCCCTTTCCTCCTCTCCTCTCCCTGCCTCTCCCCTCCCCTGCCCTCCCCTGCCCTCTCCTCCCCTCCCTTTTTTTCTTTTCAGACAAAGTTTCATGTAGTTCAAGCTGGCCTTCAACCAGCTATATAGCTGATTATGACCTTGACCTTTTGATCCTCCTGCCTTCACCCTCCCAGTGCTGGGATTATAGGTGTGTATCACCATACCCAGTTTTATGCAGTGCTGAGGATCCAACCCGGGGCTGCATGCCAGGCAAGCACTCTACTGGCTGAACACACCCTAGGACCCTGGAATATGTTTCTGATGGTGTAAATTCATCCTGTGTAAAATTTTTGAAGGCAGCAAGTTAATTTCCTAGCATCCTCATGGTGGGGAGTGGAGCTGGCTTTATGTCAATTTCTGTTTACTGTGTGCAACCTGGTGACCCCTAATGCTGTATCACAGGAGGAGGGTAGGGAGAAGGGCCAGGCAGTTCTAGGGCAGAAGTTCCATGAAGAATGCTTCATGGAACTTCAGAGGCTGTGCTTGCTGCAGAGGAAGCCTCTCCATATGCTGAACCTGGCTAGTGCCTAGAATAGTGCAGGTGCCCAGTAAAGATCTGATACATGAGAGTAGGCAGCGGCTGCTGGAGCTTGTATATGACTGTTCTGCAGGTCACTACCAAACTCTGCTCTCCTTCAGTACTTGGAGACAGCTGATGTTGGGCCCATTTTACAGACGAGGGAGTTGAAGTTCACAGGACTTTTTTGCATGGACTGGGGATATAACTCAGTTGGAGAGGGCTTGACTAACATGCACAAGGCCCTGGGTAGATTCCCAGCCCTGCATAAACCTGGCATACTGGTGCATACATGAAATTCTAGCACTCAGGAGGTGGAAACAATAGGATCAGAAATTCAAGATCAGGCTAGTGAGAGGGCTCAGCAGGTAAAGACACTTGTCACCAAGCCTGATGACCTGTGTTTGATTCCAGGGAGCCACAGAGCAGAACGAGAGAATAAACTCCTGAAAGTTGTCCTCTAACCTCCAAACATGGTGCCATGGTACAGCATGTGCACACACACACACACACACACACACACACACAAACATATAAATAATGAAAACAAATAAAATCTTTTTTTTGCCTGGCCTGGAACTTGCTATGTAGACCAGGTTGGTCTCAAACTCACAGAGATCCACTTGCCTCTGCCCCAAGTGCTGGGATTAAAGGCATGTGTCATCATGCGCTGCCCAAGTAAAAAGTAAAACTTTTTAAAAGAAGTTCAAGATCATTGTTGGCTACCCGGAGTTGATACATGAGCTCTTGTCTCAAAATAAATAATAAATAAATAAATAAATAAAGCAAACCCAATCCAAACAAACACAAAAAAAGCAATAAAAATAAAACCAACTCAGAGTACCTTCTTGTAAAAAAACCAGAGCACCTCGTACTCTGTTGTTGGTGTATAGCCACTCTGTGTCTGACCAGTGCCCTATGACCAATCTAGGGCCTCTTCCCAGGTCTCTCACTTGTATGTGGGGCATTGAGTCAGGGAAGAAATCATCTGGGGTGGCTGTGTCTGTGTGATGCCCTGGGGGTTAAGGGGACAGTAAGGAGGCATGAGCCTAGCCCTGGGTGACCCCTCAGTAGGTCCCCTACTCTGTGCTTTAGTGTCCTTAGCACAGAGAGAATCCCATATCTCACCCCAGACTGTCCTTTCACTGTCAAACTTAGGGATGCCTTGTAACAATTTGACTTGTTCCATCTGTCCAGACTGAGAGTTTTGGGGTGCTGGGGCTGTTGTTGAAGAAAGGGAGCAAGCTGGTGTACACACTCAGCTCTGGGCTTAGCTTTCAGGAATGTGCAGTGCTGTGTTGTACACTGGGTGTGTGGCAGGCTGTTTCCTCAGAGGATGCTCCCTGTTCTCAGGTGGAATGTGTGAAGGAAGACGTGGAATGTCTATAGCTTTGACCCTCTGCCTTCTTGCAGGGAGCACAGGCAGCCCATAGGCCTGGCCTGGCCACATCGGGGTGGGGGTGGGGGCTCTGGAAGACTCCCAGAGTTACAGGAAAACAATAGCCTCTCTTTCTGCAGCATGTAGCCTGCCCAGCCCTGAGCTTTCTGTGCCCTTTGTGCTCCTCTTTGTGTGTGTGAGTGTGTGTGTGTATATGTGTGTGTGTGTGTGTGTGCGTGTGTATGCATATGGGTGTGCATGTGTGTAGGCCAGAAGCTAACATTAGATGTCTTCTCTTCCTCAGTCACTCTCCACCTTGTTTTTTTTTTCCTTTGTATTTTTCCCTTTATGTATATGTGTGAATGTGGGTGTCCCATGGTGTGTACATATGGAGGTCAGAGGACATCATTTGGTGTTGGTCCTCCATCCTGTTTGAGACTGTCTGTTGTTTGTTGCTGTGTTTTCCAGGCTAGCTGCCCACAGGCTTCTGGGGAATCTCATCTTTGCCTCTCATCTCACCATAGGGGTGCTGGATTACAAACACTTGAGCTCTGCCCTTGACTTCATGTGGGTTCTGAGGCTTCAAACCTAGCTTCTTGTACTTGTGCCATCGGCACTTTTATCCACTGAGCCATCTCCCTAGGCCTATACCTTGAACTTTTTTTTTGAGAGAAGGTGGTGGGGCCAGAGAGCCCCGGGGATCTGTTTGTCTCTGCTTCCACAGTACTGGGATTATAAGGAGGTGTCACTATACCTGGCTTTTTTTAAAAAATGTGGGCTTTTGGGGATCAGACTCAAGTCTTTGTGCCTGTGTGACAAGCACTTTACTGACTGTGCCATCTCCTTAGCTCCTGGTGTGCCTCTTTACCAAGAAGAAGTGAGGCCCAGAGAGGTCTCTGCCTTGTAGGTTCAGCAGTTGCTTGCTGGGGCTGTCAGGACTGGACTATGTTTGGGTTGAGCCTAGAGTCCCTGCCTGTCTGGCCATGCTCTCCGTTTCCCCTTCTCCTTTGCATAAGTGGCCTTCCCTCCTCTGTGAGTTAGCCTTTTGTCACTGTGACAAAAATACCCAACAAACTATTCAAGAAGGAAAGGTTTATTTTGCTCATGGTCTTAGAGGTGCTATCATGGTGGGGGAGGGTATGGTGAAGCAGCCATGTGTGATAAATTGTGCTTATAATCTCACCACTGGGGAGACAGGTGGATCCTTGGTGCTTGCTGGCAAGCCAGCCTAATTTACTTAGGGTGCTTCAGTGAAAGGTCTTTTCATAAAAAGGTAGATGGTGCCTGAAAAACAGCTGAGGTTGCCTCTGGCGCGCGCACACACACACACACACACACACACACACACACACACACACACCAGCTGAGGTTGTCCCTTGATACACACACACATATACAACCCTCCACCCTCCCACCCCTGCAAGTCCTCCATCCTCCCACATCCCAGCTGACTTTGTCCTCTGACACACACATATACACACCCACCTACATACCCCAGCTGACTTTGTCCTCTAACATACAGCTACCCCCCACAATTTGTTCTCTCTCTCTCTCTCTCTCTCTCTCTCTCTCTCTCTCTCTCTCCCTCCCCTCCATACCACTATACCTATACATATGTACCTCCAAATACAATATTTCATATTTTTTTCATCTTTTTGAGACAGGGTCTCCCTGTAGCCCTAGCTGGCCTAGAACTCACTATATAGACCAGGCTGGCCTTCAACTCACAGAGATCAGCCTGCCTCTGCCTCCCGGGTGCTAGAATTAAAGGTGTGTACCACCCCCTGGCAAAATTTCATAATGTTTTAAATTTACTGTTTTGTGCCACATTTGTGGCCATTTCAGGTTATCCCTACCTTTTGAGCAGGGCTATGTCCTAGGCCCAGCCCTGCAAGCTTGCTGCACCTGGCCCTTAGCCCAGTATGACCTTCTCCTTCTTTCTCCTCCAGCAACATGTCTGATGCCTTGGCCAATGCTGTCTGCCAGCGCTGCCAGGCCCGTTTTACCCCTGTGGAGCGCATCGTCAACAGCAACGGGGAGCTCTACCATGAGCACTGCTTTGTGTGTGCTCAGTGCTTCCGGCCATTCCCAGAGGGGCTGTTCTATGAGGTGAGGAGGCTTTTAGACAGTGGCTGCTCTTGGAGAGTCTGTGGCTGTCCAGTGACCTAACTGGGCTTGGGGCAGAGGAGCTGAGTTTCACATACTGTGTTGGCCCATCCCTTGCCTAGGAACCTCTTGAGTTGCCCTTCTTTACCCAGCCTCTCCTGGACAAGTTCTGGGCAGGTCCTGGGCTAGGAAGACCCTATATCATGGTGTTTGCTCTTCATTGGACTGGACAGACAGTAAACTCTGTGGCTGAATCAACCATCAGCTGGTGAGGGTACTTTGATAATAAGGACTCTTAGGGTGGGAGCTCCAGGAAGGTGATGTTTGCAGAGAGCTGAGGAGAGAACACAGCATGTGCAAAAGTCCTGGGGTGAGAGTATGTGGGGTGTTTGGGGGGAGAAAAGAGCCTGGTGTGATGGAAATAGAGGCTGGGGATGAAAGGGAGAGGCAGGGGATGGGATAAATATGGAGGTGGGCTCTCCTTTGGGACCTTGAGCTTCCTCTCCACAAGATACTACATCCACTTGGGGTGGGAACAGAGGAGTCACACCATTGCCCAACCTGTGAAAAGGACTCCTCTGAAGCCTGGTATGGGACATGTGCTGTAACACCAGCATGTGGGAGGCTACAAAGAGAAATTGTCCCCCAAAATGAGAGAGAGAGAGAGAGAGAGAGAGAGAGAGAGAGAGAGAGAGAGAGACCTTTTGAGATCTCTCAGTCATTGTGCTGTATAGAGATTGTAAGCAAGGCAGGAACAGGTGGGATCACTAAGTATTGAGATAGTCCAGATGAAAGTAGAGATATCTGCACTGCCCCACACCAGCTCACAAGAGCAGGTTAATTTTTTCCTCATTAAACATAGCCACTGTTAAAAAGTAACTCATATGGGGCTAGGGAGATGCTTAGTCATTAGAGTGCTTGCCTTGTAAGCATCAGCACTTGAGCTCTAGAATCCATGTAAAAAAAGCAGGACTTGGTGGCACATGCTTGTAATCCCAGTGCTGGAAAGGCGGAGACAGATGGATCCCTGGGCCCACTGGATAGCCAGTCAGTCTAGCCTAACTGGGGAGCCCCAAGGGGGCTGGAGAGAATTGGCTGCTCTTGCAGAGGATCCAGGTTTGATTCCCAGCACCTACATGACAGCTATTAATCATCTGTAACTCCAGTTCCAGGGGATCCAACGCCCTCTTCTGACCTCCAAGGGCATTGCACGACATGGTTGCACTTACATACATGCAGGCAATATAATCATACACATAAAATAAAAATAATAAAATGTACTTAAAAAATAACAGATAGTGCTTGAGGAATGACACCTGAGGTTGTCCTCTGACCTCCACAGGCATGTACACACACATGTACACACACCTGCATGCACGTATGTACACATACACACAAACCATATCAATGCATAGGAGTATAGCATTTTATTAAAAATGAAGGTAACAAGTACTTCTCATTATTTTGTTAGACTGTCCTGTCATCTATGCTTCTGAGGTTATTTCTGTCTATGTAGTAGCCATTTGTGTGTCTTCTCATCCCCATGCCAGTGTCAGTGTGGCATCAGCCTGGCAGGAAGATTCACACCACAGCAGATGGCAGAAAATGAGTCAGGGCCTCTGGACCCTCCCCAGAGCTGGTTAAACACTGGCTGCCACTCCACTGGGCTTCAGTGGATGGTACCAGAGCTCAGAGGGGGCTGTGGTCTCTGGTGAAGCTGATGGCATTATTGGTGGAGTCTGATGTGGGCACGGGGGCTACATGTCAGATTAGGATCTCCTTCTGTTTTCCAGTCTCCTAGGTGATGCTGGCTGGCTGTAGAGGCAGCAGAAGGTTGGTCAGAACTCTGTGAGGGGCTATGGAGCAGAACCAAGCTCAGCACACAGCAGGCACTTATTGCTGCAGAGGAAATTCAGGACTCTGCAGCCTCTCTGGCTCACTGGCTACAGCTACATGTAGCTTTGGTAGAAGGAAGTTATTAAGGATGACCTTGAACTTCTGATCCTCCTGCCTCCATTACTCAAGTGCTGAGATTTCAGATGTGTACCACCTCATCCAATTCGTGCAGTACTGGGGATCAAACCCAGGCTTCATGCTTGCTGACACTTCTGGCAAGCACTCTCCTGACTGAACTATATCCCCAGCCCCAAGATTTTAATATAGAGAACAAATTGTTAAAGGAAAGGAAGACAGAGACAGGCTTTGGCCAAACTTGGGGCCATGACAGACAGGGGCTGACTGTAGCTCTTGGCTGCTTCTTTGTAACCCCAACTCTTCAGGCCCTCCTTGTGTTCCCTTCCTTCCCTCTTCCCTTCCAGTGTCTTTTTCAGCCTTTGGGGGAGCTAGGCTGGCCACACATGAAGGACAAAGTGATTCGTGTGACTCAAATTTGACCCCAGTACCAGCTCTTACCTCAGCTCAGCCTGCTATCAGGATCTACGGATCCAAGGTCCTCAGCACACAGCAGAGTCCCTGAGAACTGGCCCTGGGGACCTCAGCAGCTCCTGTGAGGCTCCTCACTTTGCTATATTGCATGGGCCAGTCTCCTGCTCTAGCTGACCCTAGAAGGCCATCTTGTCAGTCAGCACACACACCACACACACACACACACACACACACACACACACACACACACACCACCCTCCCCCGCCACTGCTGTCAGGGCCCTGATGGGGCAAAGGCTTATGGGAATAATGGGTGATTTGCTTGTCTTTTGTCTGTGGCCCTGTTTGCAGTTTGAGGGTCGAAAGTACTGTGAACATGACTTCCAAATGCTGTTTGCTCCATGCTGCGGATTCTGTGGTAAGGGCTGGTGACAATACTCTGGAAATGGGAAAGGGACAAGTGAGGGACCAGGGAGGGGGACCAGGCAGTACTGGTACTGCCTAGACTGGTGCTCTTTCCTGACCACATTACTCTGTCCCTCTGAGCATTGCCTCTCAGGACACAGAGGTGCTTGGACAAGGCTGAGCTGGGAGGAGCGCCAGTGTGCACAGGGCTTGGGAGAGGCTAGAGGGTGGAAAGTGTCCTGCTTGGCAGGTGAGACCTCTCTTCTTCCAGGCGAGTTTGTCATTGGACGTGTGATCAAGGCCATGAACACCAACTGGCATCCAGGCTGCTTCCGCTGTGAGCTGTGTGATGTGGAGCTGGCTGACCTGGGCTTCGTGAAGAATGCAGGCAGGTGAGGTGGCTGCAGCCCTGGGCAGAGAAGAGATTCACTTGCCCCTGCTGCAAGTGCTATGGTCCAAGTACCAGGCACCTTCCAGGCTCTGTGGTATCCTGTATATTCTGGCTGTGGGCTGCTCCATCTCCACAAGACAAAGAACACAGCCCCCAGGGTATGGAAGAGGACTGAGGCTGGGAGAGTGAGGGCAGACAAGGCTCTCCCAGGACAAGAGGTGCTCCTTGGGACAGCAGACACAAGGGCTCCTGAGCAACTGTATATGGATAAGGAGCTTTGAGCTGACAAATCTCTATTACTACCCTCCCCCCATTACTCCACCAATGTGGCCCCAGATGTCTGCCTTCCCCCTTGTACCCACATGCTTGAACATGTTAGAGAAAATTCATTAACTGGGTTGCCCAGTTTAAGTTTAGGATCAAACTTCTGGAAAGTTCCCCCTTAGAAGCCTTACTTTCTCCTCATCCTGCCTTCTCACTGTCTATAGTCAAGGCCACACCTCCCACCTGAACCCCTCCCAGCACACTTGCTGGCCCACTCTGCATCTCAGGCCAGCCCTCAGCATGTCAAGTGCTCCCCTTGACTTTCCAGTGGTTCAGCATACTGCCCTGCACAGCCACTCAAGCCAGGCAGCTGAGGCTGGTGGAGGCTTCTTGGGAGGGAGTCGGGCGGAACCACCTCCTTTCTCCATGAGGACTCCATGCTGTGCTAGCTTCCTCCAGCTTCTTTCTCTTCATCGAGGTGGTTTTTGGGGGCTTTGTCCTCAGCCCCATGCCTGTCCTTGAAAATAAAGTCTTGGGCCTCTCAAAGGCATGTCTGGGCAGTCCAGACGCCCATCCACACATCTCCGTTGCTCTATTTCACTGTCTATGTGGCATCTCCATGTGAGATTCCAATGCAACGAATCCCAAACTGAACTGCAAGTTCCTTCTCTGCTGACCCAAGTTTACTTCTTTATCCGCAGTGTCAGGAAAGGCAGTGCTGCCTTCCAGACCCGCCACCCCCCGCCAACCAGGTTTTTATCAGACTGTCACTGTCATTCTCTTCTTGTTGGAGCACTTGGTTCTCCGTCACAGCCCTGGCCACTTCTCTCTCAGCCTGCAGTGGTTGTTCCACTGCTGCTCTTTTAAGAGAGGCACATGTAGGGCTGGCATGGGCTGGCCCTCATCAGGATATCTTGGTGAGGGGCCATGGGGTAGATGGTGTACTGAGGATATGTGGGCCAGTACATGTAAGGGGCAGTGCTGAGCAGTAGGGTTATCATCAGCTAGATTGTCCCCCAAGTGAATCCTGACCCCTTTCTGAGTTAAGGCTTACACAGGGCCAGCGCCTTGTGCTTTGGAAGGTAAAATGTAATTGAAGATTACAAAGTTGCTCTAATGATGCACAGGACACAGCTGAAGAGGGGTGAGTCTGAGAGCCCTCCTTTCGGTCTGCCTGAGGCAGACATGCCATGTCAAGGTGCCATGCCACCAGAACATCAGCACAGAAGGCGCTTCCCTACTTCTGCCCCATGCAGCATCGCTTGGCCATTCTTGAGTGGAAGGGTAGAGAAGTTCGGGGGAGGATGTCATGTGTCATTTTGAGCCTGCACAGTAGCTTCCTTTGTCTTAAGCCTCAATTATGTATATGAGCAGCACAGAAAAGTGCAAAACCAATGTCAGAACAATCAATGCATACTGCCCAGAACAGCAGCTCAAGACAGGCAGCTGAGGCTGGCGGCGGCCTCTTGGGAGGGAGTGGGGCTCAGGACACCCCTGCCAGGGTTTGAATGAACTGGAGATAGATTCACATGTCTGGCTCCCTGCCTGCAGTGGACTCTTGCAGCTGTTCATCAATGCTAAGTGCTTAACCAGGGCACCTTCTGCTGATACACTTCAGATATTGTTATGCTAGAGGCAGGAGGGGTGGGGTCCAGAGTGGTGTTTGCTGGGCTCACCTGTAACCAGTCTGAAATGTACTTACATGTGGCTGTCATTTAGAGTCTGTGTCCCCTAAACTCAGAGAGACCATCTGGCAAAGGCACCATAAGGGCTACTCGATATACCATGAACTTTAAAGGAAATAGTAGCCATTTCTCCAGCCTCCACTGAGATTCATGGTGACTCTTCTCCTGGGCCCTGGGCAGCCTGCCTTCTGGGTCATTCTATAGGGCTTTGTGGCTGTGTGTGTCTATGACAGCGTAGTGGGGAAGAAAGACTCCCATTGTTCCAGAAATGTCCCCCTGGCCCACTTCCCTCCTTAGCATGGGTGAAGTCACTGAGTGTCTGGGAATTACTGGGAAGCAGGGCCAATCCAGTCTCTGTGGAGGAGTGGCCAGGACATCCCTGTTTTTAGTTCTTCCTCTTGATGGGTTTGCTCTGACCTTGTAATTCAAACCTTGGAGGAGGACGAGGACCTGATGACAGTTCAGTTTGCTCAGGAAGCAGTGGGAGAAGGTAGACTTCTCTTGCTGGCTCTGATAACATGTGCCCCAGGGGTGGGTGGTCCTCCTGCAACAGTCTACAGTTGGCCTGGACACAGGGCCTCCTTGAGACTCACAGCTCAGATCGGGCGCTCAGAGAGCTCTCGTTGGTTTTCCCTTCAAAGCTAGGGGGTGGGCCTGTGAGTCGTTTGCCGCAGAGCAAGTTGCACAGGGCATGGCGAAACTTCTCAGCCACAAAGAAGTACATGACCGGATCCAGTGCCCCATTGAGGCTAGTGAGGCAGGAGGTGATGCGGTTCCCTAGGGCCAGGACACGCTGGGTGGTGCATGACGTCTGGCCACCATGGTAGTGCAGCACATAGACAGAACGATGGATGTGGTAAGGCACGAAACAGACCAGGAAGATCGCCAGAACCATAGCGATCATGCGAACTGCTTTGTTCTTGAGGCGCTTCTCCACACGGGGGCCCTTTCGCAGACTGCGGATAATCAGCAAGTAGCAGGTCACTGTGGTGATGAATGGGAAGGTGAAGGCCACGGCCAGGGACACTAAGGCATGGTGGGAGGCCTTTTCCCGGTACAGCTGCAAGCAGACAACAGTGTGGTTGGTCTGCACTGTCTGAGGGCTAACCAGCAGAGGGGCCATGGCCACAGCCACCACCACCCACAGGAAGGCACAGGCCAGATGGGCATAGAGGGGCCTTCGCAGCTTGAGGGACTTCACTGGGTGCACAATAGCCAGGAAGCGGTCAGCACTGATGCAGGTGAGGAAATAGATGCTGGCATACATGTTGAGGTAGAAGAGGAAGCCGGTGAGTCTGCATGGGATTTCCCCAAATGGCCAGTGGTTCCCAGAGAAGTGATAAACCAGCCGGGTAGGCAGGACCAGCACACAGGACAAGTCGGCAACAGCCAGGTGCATCAGGAACACGTTGGCCGGGGTGCCAGACTTGTGGTCCCGGATGAAAAGCCACAGGGCCAGGGCATTGCCCACAAAAGCCAGAATGAAATCCAGGAGGTAGAAGCAGGTGAACAGCATATTTTCCAGTGGGGTCTCCTGCCCACATTGCTCTGAGTCAGCCAGGGACGAGTTGTCGGTCAGACTTGGGAAGGATGCCTCCAGACCATTCATGCTGTGGCTGAAGGCAGAGCGAGGGACAAAGCAGAAACAGATCACGGGCATCTTAGGATGGTAACGCTTCACAAGCACCCCAAAGTCAGAGGCAGGACCTCCAATTGCCTTCAAAGTCTCCTATCGCTAAGTTGAGAGGGATAGAGCTGCTCCAAGCTTGGTGTGACTGCTAAACTAAGACCACTTATATCTGGGGGACCGTCTATGTCCATTGGAATTGACTGAGCCTCAGAAGCATTCTGAACTTTAGTCAAAGGCCAAATCCAAACTGAGGCTTGGTTTCTCCACCAAGCAGGGAGGGCATGAGGTGGTTGCTGAAAGACCCAGAAACCAAAAGCTCCTCCACACACTAGGCCTGTCCATTCTCTCAGGCCTGGGGAGGATGGAGTCCGCATTGTGAGGAAAGGATGCAAGCCTCGATTGTCTGGAGTTACAGGGGGGCAGAGAGGGCTTATTTTCTTTTCTAACCCCACTCCCATCAGGTAAGGTATTTTTTGGGGGGTTTCTTAGCCCAGCTCCCCATAGGTGAGTAGGTAAGATCTGCTGACAAGAGCCCAGGGTTTGTCATCCACCAGTCCTTCAGTGTTGACTTGCAAGGTAAACCTGCTTAACCCAAGTCCCAGGACCTCTCTGACCTGCTTTCTTGGTCTGCTGGTGAGCAACGTATCACTGCTTTCTGCCCCACCTTTGGGGGCCTCTGCACCTGCTTCCTGCAGGGTTCCTTTAGGACTACATTGGGCACACTCTGTGCAACAGCACCTGAAAGCTCTGGTCTCTGGAGTTTTCTACATTCAGCTGGTCAACTCCACTTTGAACAGCTTTTTGGGTGAGAGCTGGGTTTAGGAGGACCTTTGTCATGGCCTCAGAGTAGCAGGGAGTACCTTCCCAGCTAGTATGTGTGTTTCACAGCCCGAGGTGGGGTGTGAGGGAGTCCTGGGCTTCCCAAGACAATCTCATCTCGGGGCCAAAAGAGCTAGGAGTGTGGCTTGTCATAGAACATGTACTCAGTTGCCCAGTGTCCTTTTCTTTGGGCCAGGCTCCAGGACTATCTAATTGGCTGGGGCAGGGAGGGGACAGTCAGTGTGAAATGAGAATGCATAATCCCTTGGTCAAAAAGTAAGAATTTGGGCTGGGAATGTAGCTCAGTTGATAGAGAGTTTGCCTGCTTTGCACAAAGACTTCTGTTCAGTTCCTTAGCACTGCATAAACCGGGCAAGGTGGCACATGTCTGCAATCCTAGTATTTGGGAGGTGGAGGTAGGAGGATCATGAGTTCAAGGTCATCCTCTGTTATACAGAGTTCAAGACCAGCCTGGGATACATGAGACCATGTCCCAATTAAAATGAAGTAAAAAAAAAGCAACAACGTCATGGATAGATTAAATTGCCATACTCCCATGCACAGAGGAGGTAAATAATACAGCTCATATGCTTAGAGTTTGTGGCAGTTTGAATGAGAATGGCCTCCATAGGTTCAAATATTTGAACACTAGGTTCCTACTTGGTGGTGCTGTTGGCCAAGGTTTAGGAGGAAGCCCTGGAAGAAGTATGTCGCTGATAAATAAATAAATAAATAAATAAATAAATAAATAAATAAATAAAACAGTAGAAAGTATGAATTTCAGGATGGTGGAATTAGCATTAAAGAGAGCTCAGGGCCCTGTGTCAGTGTATGGTGTCTCTACCATCATCTCTGCCCATCTTCTGCACTCTTTGCCCGTCCCTGCCCCTTACCTCTTGCAGATGACCCAGGAGGGAAAGGGCAGGCGTCTGGGGGTAGCAGGTGAGCTGTGGGCTGGCCGTGGGTGGTGCTCTGGGTGGTGCTCCCGGTGAACTCCGTGCAGCAGTAGGAGGAAGGCTTGGCTATTTAAGGAGAGCAGAGGAGCCTGCAGCCCCTCCGGCCCTGAAAGACTGCTTCATTCCTGAGGAGTTCTTTGTGGGGGTGGGTTGCTCCTCCGGCTGCCTCTGCTGCCATAGGGCCTGTCGTGAATATTCTAGTGTGTCCTCAGCCTGTGTGCAACCCCACCCCCGTCCCCAGGCTAAGCCACAGAGCTTCACAGAGGCCAAGTGTGTGGCTGTCCTGGGAGCCTGGGAGTGGGTTAGGGCTTAGGGCTGGGTGGGGGTCTTTGGCTGGAACCGACAGACACAACAGGACGTTTCAAGAGGATGATTTCCTACTAGGGGGGGAATAGGGAGGGGCTAGCCACCATGGCAACAGGCCAGGCTCCCAAGCCTGCTGGGCTGGTGGGAGGGGAGGTTTTGTGCAGTGCAGTGCCTGCGAGGGTTGGGAGCTGAGGAGTCTTGTTGGGCCAGATGAGGGGATTCTTTCAGACACTTGCTGTAGGATCCTTGTGTCCTGCCCTGTATAATTAGGCTCCGATGGGCTCTGTGGAATAAATCATGGCCTTTATACTGAGCTGGGCACAGCTGCAGGCTGCCTCATAATGGGGGCGCTGTCTGTCCCATGGAGACACAGCTCAGCCTAGGAGGCTTGGCCCTTAGCTTGGAGGGCCCCTGCTCTGCAGAGGGTGGCCTACAGGAGGACCTCAGTGTCATGGTGACTGAAGCCTGAGACTCCTGAGGGAGCTCAATGCTGGGGTGTGTTGGGTGTCTCCCAGGGTTCATCAAAACTCATCAAACCTAACATATCACTAATGGGGCAGCCAAGTCAGCATTTCTAGTTTCAAAAGACTTTTTTTCATTAAAATGTTTAAAATTAGGGCTGGGGATGTAGCACCGCCTGGCCCGGAGCTTGCTATGTAGACCAGTCTGACCTTGAACTCAGAGATTAACTTGCCTTTGCCTCCCTAGTGTTGGAACTAAAGGCATGAGCCACTAAGACTGGCATTCCAAGCTTATTTTTTATGTGGGTTCTGGAGAGTGACACAGGGTCTTGACATGTAGCCCAGGTTGGACTCCAACTCATGATCTTCTTGCCTCAGCTTCCTGATCTGTGGCATGGGCACCACCTTACCTAGAGTTCTTATGTATTGGTCGAATGCTGCCTTGATACTAGGGAGGAGCTACAAAATTTGGAGTGGGGTTATGGGAAACAAGGCTGTGACTGACAGAAGCACAGGTAGAAAGAGGGAGCTGGCCACAATGGGTAACTGGGTAGGGTACCTGTGCCTTGGGCCTACTGTGCAGGTGCCTTGGATGAAGTTAGGGCACAGGTGTCTGCATGAAGATGGGCTCCAGGGATCACAGAAATGAAGGTTGTAGCCACAGGCCACATCTGCTGTCTGTTGTGGGTAGGAAGAGCCCAGGTGGCCTGGGTCACGAGACTGGTTCCCAGTTTTGACTTGGCTATGTTGTCCCAGGGAGATGATGGCTACTGTTCCCCTTCTCCTTTCTTGTACAATCACTCATTCACTCACACATTCAACAAATGGATACTGAGCTACTTCCTCATGATGGGCACTCAGGGTCTAGTAGAGGCATGGTCAGCAGCTTAGCAGGTGGCCACCAAAAACCTCTCTTGGGCCACTAGCCCTGTGTACCAGCTAGGAAGATAAACCCCCAGAGCAAGTAGAGAGGGATTCTCTGGAATGAGTTCAGACCCCCACAGAAGTAGCAGGGATTTCCACTCCATGTTCTTGGCTGGTTGGTCTTGGTGAATCAATTTCTGTGATCAGGCCATGAAAAGGGTCAATGATGTGGATTGGGGATATTGCTCAGTTGATAAAGTGCTGTTGTTCAAAGCATCAGGACTTCAATTTAGATCACCAGCACCCATGCAAAAGCCAGGTATGGTGCATGTGTCCACAACTTCAGCAATGAGGAGATGGAGACAGACTGATTCCTGGAGTTTATTAGCTAATGTAGCCAAATTGGTGAGGTCCCAGTTCAATAAGTGATCTTATCTCAATATATATATGGTGGAGGACTGGGTGTGATGGTATGCACCTTTAACCCCAGCACTCAGGAAGTGAAGGCAAGCAGATCTCTATGAAATCGAGGCCAGCCTGGTTGACATAATAAGTTCCAGACCAGTTGGAGGTATACAGAGATCCTGTCTCAAACAAAATAAACCAAACCAAACCAAACAAAACAAAACAAGGTGGAGGGTGATTGAAGGAAACACCTGACACAGACCTCTGGCCTCCACACATGTACACACAGACCAGCATGCACATGTGCACACACCCACACAAATGCATTCCCTTCCCCTGCACATATATACATATATACACATACACAAAAGGGCCAATGGTCAGTTGACTGTGGAGACTAGTGAAGGGTAGAGAGTTGCCCCTGTGGATTGGGAAGCCTGGGAAGGAAGACCAGGTTCTATCAGGAACACATTGTTGGGGTGGCAGGTGGGGAACAGGAAGCAAGGGACATTGGATCAGAATTTTTGTGCATCTTCACCTGGGGACACTGAATCTAAATTCTTTGCACCTTCAAGGGTGAGGAAACAGAACCCATGTTGATTTTTCTCTCTCTATTAAGACCACAGCTGTCGCCCAGGGCAGGGAACAGCATCAAAAATGACTCTGAAGTCTTCACAAAAAAGACTCTGTAATGGCAGTGCCTGGGTTTGGGAGCCTCCGTGTGACACAGCTACACTTGTCTCTGGAGACAGAAAGTGCCTGTGTGTGTTACAGCCCCTCTTCATCCGGCAGACCCCAAAGGAAGGGGTTAGTGGGCCCTAAATGCATTTGAATACTCTGCCATGCTTGTAGGATTCTAAGGTTCACATTCACTATAGCTTCTGCTAAAAGACATGATAAGTAAAACCAGTCTTTCAGAAAATGTCAGTTAAATGTGTTTTCTATACCACACAGTAGTAGGCTCAGGAAGACTGGGAAAAAAACACACTCCCCAAAGACAGAAGCCTCAGATACTCTAGCAAACTTCTAGGATTTCTCTTTGTGTGTGGTGTGTGTATGTGTGTGTGTGTCTGTCTGTCTATGTGTCTTTGTGTATCTGTGTGTATTCATGTAGACACCAGATGGCAACCTCAGCTATCATTCCTGAGGTGACATCCAACTCAGGTTTAAAAAAATTAATTTATTTTAATTTTTTACGAATATGACTTTTGCCTGCATGTATGTAAGTGCACTCATATCATGCAATGTCTGAAGAGGCCAGAATAGGGCATCTGATCCCCTGGAACTGGAGTTATGGATAGTTGTTAGCAGCCATATGGGTGCTGGGAACTGAACCTGGGTCTTCTGCAAGAGCAGTCAGTTTCTTAACTACTGAACCATCTCTTCAGCCCCCCACTTCGTTTTTTTGAGGCAGGGTTTCTCACTGGCCTGAAACTCACTGACTAGGGTAAGCTGTTTGGCCTGTCTCCACCTCTCCAGTACTGGGATTACAGATGTGTGCCACCATATTGACTTTTTTCATTTTGTGTGTATATGTGTGTGTTTTTTGTTTTGTTTTGTTTTGTTTTGTTTGTTTTTTGAGACAAGGTCTTCTTGTAGCCCCAGCTGGCCTGGAACTCACTATGTAGACCAGGCCGGTCTTGATCTAACAGAGATCCACCTGCCTCTGCCTCCTGAGTGCTGGGATTAAAGGCATGCACCACCATGTCCGGCTTTGTGTATTCAAGGGTTCATGTACTTGTGCACTCACATGCCAATGCAGACATGTGGTGGTCAGAGGAAACTTGTTAGATTCAATTCTCTCCTTCCATATGTGTCCCAGGGATTGAGTTCAGGTTGTCAGGCTTGACAGCAAGTACCATTGAACCATCTCAGTAGCCCTGTAGTCTTTAAAATGTAGGAGGGTATACCTTTCAGAATCCTTACCCCTGTCTTTCCATGCCTTGTGATTGGGCTGCTTGCTTTTCTAAAACTTGGGCTAATGCACTTTGAAGCACACAGCTGTCACTGAGGTCACAGGCAAGGTCCTGGGCTTTCTTTTCCTGGTAGTAGCCAGGTTGTTCTGTGTCGAGTCACAGGTGGTGTTGATCACTTGACATCCCCTTTGCCTCCCACAGGCACCTCTGCCGGCCTTGCCACAACCATGAGAAGGCCAAAGGCCTGGGCAAGTTCATTTGCCAGCGGTGTCACCTGGCCATTGATGAGCAACCCCTCATGTTCAAGAATGATGCCTACCACCCAGACCACTTCAACTGCTCCCACTGTGGGTAGGTTCCTAATCCCAACCCTGTGGGGGATAAGCAATCCAGGCTGTCACAGAAGAGGGCTGCTGAGAACCACCCCTCCCCCTCAACCAACCACCACCCAGGTAGGCAGAGAGGGTGCCTAGTGTATGAGACACAGAGCTATGGGGGCAAGCGGGGTGAGGTGGGAAACTCCTCTATCCAGGGATCTGTTCAGGGGCACTTATGACTGGGGCGGGGGGAGGTAGCATAAGGGGCAGCCCCTGAATTACAGGACTCTGATTGAGATGGAACAGAGAGTAAGGTGTAGAATAAATACATAAGGTTGGTGCTGATGTTGGAGAGGGGAGGAAGAAAAGAGAGAAACTGCAGATCCCCACAGGATCCTCTGGGTCCATTCTTGCCCCAGACACCCAGTCTGCTTTGCAGGGGGATGGTAGGAGAAAGGAAAAGGACCTTTTTCTCAAGAGGTTAGCTGGAGAGAACACAGACACCCTTTGGCAGGCTTAGGCAAGAATTCTGTGCCCTGGGGCCTGTCTGGGGTGAACACAGGAAGTTTACAGAGACCAGAGATCACAGCAAGCTGGGTTTAACAAGAGCATGGCCTTAGGCACAGTATCCAGGGTAGGGGGCTGCTATGACCCTGCAGAAAGGCAGGGGCTACCAGCCCTGACTGGGCTTTGTGCCGTCTTCCAGGAAGGAGCTGACCTCTGAGGCCCGAGAGCTGAAGGGGGAACTCTACTGTCTGCCTTGCCATGACAAGATGGGTATCCCCATCTGTGGGGCCTGCCGCCGACCCATAGAGGGCCGTGTGGTCAACGCACTGGGCAAGCAGTGGCACGTGGAGGTGAGCTGGGCAGTGGGACATGGATCAGGTTAAGAAGTTGTGGAGTTCACAGCCCCTCCACACCTTAGCCCAGGCTATACACTGGCTGGTTCCTAGTGAAGGCCTTTCTCTGGGTGCAGCCTCTCCTTGCTCTGGCTAGGGGCCCCATGGGAGCCAGAAGACCAGAGCCCACAGGCCATGATCAAGCAGCCATACTTACCTTCCCCTTTATCTCTCCTGGCACTCTAGAGGATTCTTGAGTCAGGAGCAAACCTTGGCCACTGTCTGTACACTGTGGGTATGGAATGTAAAGCTTGCTACATGCATAGCCCCATACAGACATAGAGCTGGTGGGTTCCTTGTTTAGCTGAGCTCTCCCCCTGGGCCTGAGCACTCTTATAGACACACTTAGAAAGAATACTTGCATTCCCAGTGACCTAGTCATCTCTGTATCCAAAAGTGGTGCCTTGGGTGGGCTGGTGGAGGTCCTGTGAAAGGCTAGAGGCTGTGCTGCCCTGACACAATCTCTGGTTTCTCTTTCGTCTGTATCCTCACATGCTAAACAGGACAGAGGATGCTTCTTATGGTCTTTGGGCTTTTGGTGGTCATGGGGGAGCTCACAGGAGGTACTGCTGACAGCATGACAACTCCACCTGGGAGGACTCACGACCTGTTTGCCAAGAAGGATCCTAGTGACACAAAATGTCATTGTGGTGTGTTCAAGGGAGAGCAGGAGGGTTAGGAATGTAGCTCAGATGGCAGAGTACTTACCTAGTACTCAAAAAGCCCTGGGTTTGAGCTCTAGCACTGTATCAAACAGAGCATGGTGCCACACATCTGTAATCCAACCACTTGGGAGGTGGAGGCAGGAGGATCAGGAATTCAAGGTCATCCTTGACTACAGAGCAAGTTAAAAGCCATTCTAGGCTATGTAAGACCTTGTCTCCAAAAAGAGAAAAGAGAAAAAAGAGGAATAAGGCCAGCTGATCCCAAGGTATCCATGCTGGTGTGAGCTCTTCTGTCCAGCTAGGAGCAACAACCTCTGCTTACTGTCTCCTGGGGTCCTTATCCAACCCTTATGTCTCCTGATTACCCCCTCTCTCCAGCACTTTGTCTGCGCCAAGTGTGAGAAGCCCTTCCTGGGGCACCGACACTACGAGAAGAAGGGTCTGGCTTACTGTGAGACCCACTACAACCAGGTAAGGCCTGGGATAGAGCTTGCAAAGACGCAGGGCTGGAGAGCATTTGGGGGCCTTGGAACCCCAACGGAGTGGGGCTGTCACGACAGTAGGAGGGTCCATGAACAACAACTGGGAGCCTACTGTGAGTACCAGAGGCTAAGCCTGTGTGCTCAGGCCTTGGGTCTAAGCTTAGTGTCTTGAAGCCTGTATGTAAGAGATATGGGTTGCTCTTTCCTTGCAGTGTCCTCATTTGATAAATGAGCCCCTGTGGCCCCAGAGGTTGATGTGGTAGGGTCCCACCCTGGCCCTTGCCCTTGAAGGACTTTAGTAGGATGGGCAGTTGGGGATCAATGTCCTAGCCTGTGGCCCTCCCCAGGCAGCGCTTCCCAGCGGTGCCTTCAGGAAGGGCTCAGGGGTATGTGATGCCCATGACCAACATGATATTCTGCTCTGTCCACAGCTCTTTGGCGATGTCTGCTACAACTGCAGTCATGTGATTGAGGGCGATGGTGAGGCCTTTCTGTCCATAAGCCCCCACCCCCACCCCAGCCCTGGCCTCCTTAGGCTGTGGGTTCCGCAGCTGTAGGCCCAGCTGTCTCTGGCTTTGTACAACTGGGCCTGCAGCTGGTCTAGGTGGGGCCTACTAAGCCCCCATCTACCCTCACAGTGGTGTCAGCCCTCAACAAAGCCTGGTGTGTGAACTGCTTCTCCTGCTCCACTTGCAACAGCAAGCTCACCCTGAAGTGAGTAATGGGGGGCCCTGTGCAGCTCTGTTTTCTACAGTCTGCCTTTCCAGAACACCAGCCTTCCGAAGGCCCTGGGGGTATGGGAGGCAGGGGCAGCCATGCAGAAGGGGAAGACCCAGGGACCCCAGGACATGGTGAAGAGGCAGTAAAACACTACAAGGACTCTGGGCTCTGAGGGAAGGCATTCTGGCTCAAGGAACAGCATAGGTAAAAGCAAACATGTCAGATGGCTGACTCTCCCAGGAAGCCTAGGGAAAAGGTAACTGGAGATATGAGAGGTGAGGTGGGGCTCAAGCTTTGAGGAACAACAGGGAACCATAGAGGGTACTGGAGAGAGTAGGAGGGAAGTGGGGCCTTGAGGCTCAGGGCTTTGTCTGCAGGAACAAGTTTGTGGAGTTTGACATGAAGCCAGTGTGTAAGAGATGCTATGAAAAGTTCCCCCTGGAGCTGAAGAAGAGGCTGAAGAAGCTGTCTGACCTGACCTCCCGCAAAGCCCAGTCCAAGTCTGTGGATGTCAACTCAGCCTGAAGGCCCTTGGCCTCCTGTTACCCCCTGCCTGGCTCCCTGCAGGCCACCTCCCACTTTGCTCAGTCCCTGTCCCTTTCCTTACAGGTTCCCCACCTCTCCCTCCCCCTTTCCCTTCTCCCCTCTCTTTTCCACCCCTGCCCTCCTCCCTTTCCACCTCTTGCCCTTCCCCTTCCCCACCCTAGCATGTCACCCTTTCTTTCCCAGTCTGCCCTGGCTACATAGTAGTCTTGTGTGCTGAAGCCTGGCCCACAGCTCATAGCCACTTCTTCCTATGCCTACAACCTCCAGGAACAGGAACAAATTGGGGCCAAGATTACCTGCCACTTGTTTGGACCACAGATCCCAGCCTGACACTTATCTTTTCCACTCTTCTGGGGAAATCTCAGCCTCAGAATGATCCTTGAACTAGGCAGCTGCCCCAACCCTAGGCCAGCACCATGCTGATGGAAGCCTCTTGGGGGGCACCCTTCAATCACTGAACCATATCAGGTCCCTGTGCCCACACATGGCCAGCAAATCTAGCCACCCCTGCAATGAACCAGATGGAGGGCTGAGGTCCATTGCCTCTACCACGGAGAGACCTTGCAGAAAACTTTCCCAGACTGTCCATGATGGATCAGGGCCCACTTCCAGGGGGATATTCCCCAGGCCAGCTCAGACTTGGCAGTGGCCTTGTACTTGCACAATGAAGGCTGATTCATAAATTGGGAGTGCCTGTTGTGGTTTGTGGAGGGTGTGGAGGAGGTAACACGGCAGCCCCAGCTGGGGATGTCCAACATTCAGAGACAGAGCTCCTGGGGAGTTTCAGGCTTCTCAGACTGCTGCCACCAGGATTTGTAGACAACACTATCCAGGACCCCTCAGGCCTGGGTGGCCAATGCCCATGTCCACTGGCCTGGTAGGTGTGTGTGTGTGTGTGTGTGTGTGTGTGTGTGTGTGTGTGTGTCTCAGGGTCCATCAATGGGGTGGAGAAACAGGCCTCCAAGGCCCTGTCTAGTTCCTGTATGTACTTCCAACAGGCCTCCTGGGAGCAGAACAGGCAACCTGGTGACCCATAAGGGCAGGAGAAAAGTGTACAGAGGGGTCTGGAAGCAGAATCTCCAGGGAAGTCCTCTTCCCTGTCTGAGAAGGAAAGGAGGGAGGAGGCAGAAGGAGGGAGGAGGAAGGAGAGAGGGCAGATGAAATCATTCCTGGAGAGTGAAGTTGTCATCTGGTTTTGGGAGAAGTTACAATGCCCTTTGCTTTTTCTGGAAGAGAACCTCTGGTGGGCTAGAGCCTCCCAGGCCAGCTATTCAGCTGGCACCTACCCTCAGAGACACACTTTCTCCTTCTGCTAGGTGAATTTTTATTGAGCATTACAGGGAGCCATCCACTGCTGACCAGGAGACTTGAAACCTTCATTGGCCTCTGTAGCAAGCACTCAGAAGGAGCCATTTGGGCTGCTGATGGGTGGGAAGGTGGGGAGACCAGTATGGACTTCTGTGTGCAGATGGGATCTGCTAAGGGTTGGCCAGGGCTGGAACCAGGGAGCCCCGCTGTTTGTTTACCACACTCAGAAGCTGCTGTACATATGAGGTCAGCAAGTCGTCCATCTTGTAGCCCTAGAGAGGACAGGGTGGGGTCAGAGGCTATGGGTACAGAGGGGCAGATGAACCCCTGGGGCAACAGGATGGAGCAGATGTGAGGAAGGAGGGCTCCCCCTGCTGGGGCCCTGCCACTCTGCCTTAGTGAGTCTAAGTCCCACCCTTTCTCCTCAGAATGGGCTGGGATAGCACAGTGCCAGCCTGAAGACCTCAGACATGGCTGCTGGCTGCCAGTCTTGGGGATGCATCAAGCCTCCCTGAAGGCCTTGGCTGGCCCAGCCTGGTCCTGGGAAGGCAGTCCCTCATGGTGAGTAACTTCCAGGTGGCAGTGAGGAATGAGAGCAGGAAGTCCCCAGTGCCTCTGGATGCTATGTGGCGATGGGAGATGGGGCCTGTACTCACCATAGAGGTCTCACACAGCAAGCGACTACTCTGGCCCAGGCTTCCCAGAGTCATGTGGAAGTAGGTGTTGCCACTGCTCCAGCTAGAGATCTTGGTGATGGGGTAGGTAGTCAGCAGCTCCTAGGGACAGAGAGACAATTGGCAGGAGCCTAGGCTTCAGGCTGGGTATGTGGAGAGTGACAGGAAGGCAGGCATCCTACCCCAGTGTAGGTGACCACAGCCCCACCTGTACATGCCCTGATGGTCTACCTTGGTCTTGGGGTGGATGAGTAGCACCCCATGTCGGTTGATGGCAATGAGGAGGATGTCTGGGTAGGAAGGCTCTGAGGTTTGCTAGGGAAGAAAGCACATAATGATCACAGACTAGCCTGGGGATCAGGCAGTCACTTTCTATTTTGTGTGTGCATTTGCATATAAAGGTGAATGTGTGTGTGGTTTTGTGTGCATATATGTGTGTATGTGTATGGAGTTTAGAGGTTGAGACTTTGGGTGTTGTTCCTCAGGTGTTGTCCACCTTTTTTAAAAAAATGTTTATTACTTATTTACATGCCAGGGTGTGCAAGTGGAGGTCAGTGGACAACTATGGGAGTTGGTTCGCTCCTTCTACCATGTGGTTCCAAGGGATTAAACTTAGGTTGTCAGCCTTGGTGGCAAGTGCCTTTTACCCACTTAGCCATCTCACTGGCCCCACCTTTTTATTTATTTATTTTGAGACAGGGTCTCTCATTAGCCGGGGATTCACCAAATGTGTAGGCTCTTGGGATCTGCCTATCTCTGCCTCCCCAGCACTGGATTACTAGTAGGCACCACACTTTTTTTTTTAAACATGGATTTTGGGGATCAAACTCATGTCCTCATGTTTGCAAGGCAAGCACTTTATCAACTGAGGTAACTCCTCAGCCCTCAAGTGGGCATTTTCTAGGTGGTCACCCAGGGCACAACCAGAACACACACATTCCTGACGACTAATATCCATTGGGCGCCCAACTGAGTGGGGCCTGTGTGTAGCAGAGGCTGGGCATAGGTCAAGGCCTACCTTCACCTCGAAGAATGCAGACCCAAAGGTGGGCCAGCGGCAGATCCACTTCAGAAAGGCTACTTTGGCTTCCGCCACTGTCTTGTCTTTGTGTTTATCACACTCCAGAAGGAGGCTCTGAGAGAGGAGAGGGCCATTGAGGACCTGGGCAAGATGCTCTGCCCAGGCAGGGCCTTCCATACATGGTGTGGAAATCCAAGGTCTCCAAGACCTGGGCAAGAGCAATGCCCCTCTACCCAGAAGTCAGTGCAGGGGTGGGACCTCAGCACCACTGTGGACTGGGCAGGGAAAGGCAAGGTACAGGTAACCCACCTCCCATGCTCACCAGCCTGCCCATCAACCCAGATCCCATCAAGAACCTTTTTCCATTCCTCCGAGGACATAAGGCGTGTGAGGTTCTGAGGCACCAGTTCCTTCAGGATCTTGGGGATACTAGTCAGTTGGGACCGGTCATTGTCAAACTGGGCCTTGTAGATGAGGCCTGCTAGGTGGACAGCATCCTCCCGAGAGCACTTGTGAAACCCACGCAGGTACTTGGGTAGCTCCTGAGTGGTGGACATGCTAGGCCTCAGGCTGCTGGCCACCCCCTACTTTTACCCACATGTCACAGGAGCCTGGGATGTTAGCCTCCCTCATTCTGGAGTGACTGAGCAGGCCAAAGACGATGGCCCTCAGGGTAGGGATACTGTTCAGGGGAGTGACCCACAAGTGAGGACTCCCTGACATTGTGCTTTGGTGACCATGGACTTTGTCCACATGGAGTTGGCCTTTCGAGGCATGGGCTGGTGTCCTAGGCATCAGCCTATTGTGTGAGCCCCTCGCCCACTGTCATGCCTCAGATGCCACTGCAGGCCCTGTCCCCAGAGCTGTGCTCTTCTGTCCCTGAAACCCTCAGGGGCTTGGCCTACTCACTTCATGGGTGAAGTGAGTTGGTGGTGCTTAGGGCAAGGCAACTCCACCCCCACCACCATGTTTCAGAGTAAGTTTGGGATAGGATGAGAATGGCCCTTGTGACTCCAAGAGGTACCTGGTGGTAGTGGAGTATGGTGTCTGAATTCATGTCCTTCCCTGGGGTCACACTGAACCACAATTTTCGCATGAAGAGCACCTGGTAGGGAAGTGTCACAGAGGCCCCTGGGAGAGGGGCGGCAGTGGGCACCAAGCCTATCCCAGCAGGCTCCCTGGCCCACTGCTGAAGCAGACACTCCTAGCCCTCACATGGCTTCTGCTGCCTAGCCTGGAAAGTCCCTGTCTCTTGCTATTCCTGGCCCTTGACTCCGCCTCATTGAACAGTGTAGGAGCTGCCTCCTCCAGGAATGTTTCTGGGCATCCCCTACCATGGGGTAAAGACCTGGGCTTCCTCTATCATCCTGAAGTAAGCTAGTCACTTGCATGTCTGGGGGCGTACAGGAGTGAGTGGATGAATGATAAGTGGATGGATGGATGTGTGAATGAGCAGATGAACCTGGACTGTGTAGGCAATGTAGGAGGCAGGCAGCCTATCCTGCCTCTCCACCCCAGCCACCCATTCCACAGAGACACCCTTCTCACCTTCTTTCTGGGGTTTATTTTTCTTTACCCAGTCAGACACCTGCCTCAAGCTGTCAAAGAAGAAGTCTCCTTCCTTCTGGCTGATGACCTAGGAGAGGGGGCAGAGGCACACGTGGAAGCTTCCAGGGTGTCTCCTCCTGGTAGACCCCATGAAGCTGGGTCCAGCAGTCATTTGCTTTGGCCTGGTAGGCTGGGAGTTGACCAGCAGTTGGCGGGGGGCTCTGAAACTCTAGCCCCTCCACTCCCTTCACCCTGTCAGCTCTACCTTTGCACTGTGGGATCTGGCCTAGCACAACATTGCTGGGAAGACTGAGGTTCACTGGGTATGGAAGACCTTCCCATACGTGAGTGCCTTGCTCCACCCTTTGGCCCACCAGGCTGTTCACCTTGTCTGTGATCTTGATGAAGAGGCTGCAGCCCTCCCAGGATGCCAGCTGAAGCCTGGTGGCAATGCCCTCACACACGTCTCGTACCCGGCTGCTGCTGCTCACCTCCATCGTCTGCACAGAGAGGTGGCAGGTGAGGCCCAGGACCTAGCTTGGGTCAGAAGGCTCCCCACACCACTGTTCTGGAGTACAGCCCTGTGCTGGTCAATTCTCAACTTGACACAAACCTAGATGTACCTGGGAAGAGTGACTCTCAACTGAGAAAATGCCTCCATAAGATTGGCCTGTGGCCATGTCTGAGAGGCATTTTCTTAATTGCTAATTAATGCAGGAAAGTCCAGCCTGCTGTAGGTGGGGCCTTTCCTAGGCAGCTAGGACTGGACTGTATAGGAAAGGTAGCTGAGCAAGTCACAGACAGCAAGCCAGTAAGCAGTATTCCTCTATGGTCTCTGCTTCAGTTCCTGCTCCAAGTTCCTACCTTGTGTTCATATGGGTATGTATACATGTTGCAAGTATGTGCACATGTACATGTGTGTGCATATGTGTAAAGGTCAGAGGTCAATGTCAGGTGTCTTTCTTAATTGCTCTTCATATTATTATTATTATTGGTCTTGTTTTGAAATAGGGCCGCCCTGTAGCCCCAGCTGGCCTGGAACTCATTATATAGACCAGACTGGCCTTGAACTCACGGAGATCTGCCTGCCTCTGCCTCCCGAGTGCTGGGATTGAAGGTGTGCACCACCATGCCTGGCTCTTCCTATTTTTTGAGGCAGGGTCCTTCACTGAACTTGAAGCTCATCCCCTTAAGCTAGGCTTGACTGGCCAATAAGCTCAAGGGAATCTCTGCTTCCCCAGCACTGGATTTCCAGACATGTGTGCTAATGAGCCCAGCTTTAATATAAGGGCCAGGTCCTCATGCTTGCAGGCAAGTACTTTACTGATGGAGCCATCTCCCTAGTCTTGCTTCTGCTTTTGTAACCTTGGACTGGCTGTGCTCTGTCCTGAGGACAGACTGCCAGTCACATGCCACACTGCTTAGTTATAGCTCTTACTTTCCTGGCCCAGGCTAGACCCAGAAAGTCTGACCTTTTGGACTTTTCTTGTGACTTTACAGTCAGGCACTTTCATTACAGGGATTCAATTGTATCCAAGCCACAGAAGCCCATGTGGTACAGTGGAGTGTGTGAGGGTGGCCTCTTTGTCACAGCCAGGGCCAGGTGATCTCCCACCTGCTGCCTGTCTCCTCTGCTTTCCCAAGCACTAAGGGCAAGTTCTGGATCCAAAGCACATGGCTTCTGTTCACCATAGAAGCTTCCAGGAATTCTCAAGCTTCCAGGAGTCAACCTTGCCCACCCTTCTGGCTTCCTTTCTCTTTCCTTCTTGGCCTGGAATCCTAATTCAGACCTTTGGAGCAGTCTTTACTTTTAGCCACACTGGCAACATCCTACAGCTCCTTAACTCAGGGCAGTGGGCAGTGTTCCCTTGTGCTGGCCAAGAGCACGGAGGCATGCAGGCTACCAACCAGATGGGGGTAGCTGGAACCTTGAAAATGGCTCCATTTTGGTGAACAAGGAGCACACTGGGACAGTGGGAGTATGCCTCACAGACTATTGAGGCCTGAGACTCTGTGGACGCCAGGCCCAACACTCACCTCAGTGGTGGCATTGGGGAGGTAAATCTGGTGGCGTATTCGGGAGACATTCTGTTCAGCAGTTTTCACCTCCATATGATGTGGGGGTTGCTTCCGAGGTCCTATCCTGAGTGGGACAGAGCATGCCACAATGCCACCCTTGTCATCCTGCACCCTTCCCAGCTACCAACTTCCTTCCACTGGGGACCTTAACCTAGTGCTGGAAACAAGAATCCCCAGTGACCAGAGCAGGAGTCAGGTGGGTTCTAGCTCTCCACACTTCCCAGGGATTGCCTCTGCCTGGTAGGCTCTATATGTGACCCTGGGGAAGGCCATGATAGAGATGAACTGAGTCCTACCTCCCATGACTGCAAGAAGGCTGGGGACATGTGGGAAGGCACTGCTGGATGTGGCACTGTGGGCAGGGCTGGTATGTTCTTATTCTTAGAGGTTAGGGCATTGGGCAGGGGACACCCAGTGGGTCCAGTGAGGCTTCAGAGGATGCCACCTCCCTCCATTACTGCAGTTACATGTAGTCACTCATGCCACTGTCAGCCCACACTAGCCCATGGCCTAGGCCAACACAGAGAAGGCAGGAGACAGCCTAGGAAGACCCTCTTGATAGTGGCAGGGAGGAGGGAGATGGCACAAAGGTTGTGGGGGTGGTGAGCCTCTGACGTCAGTCACCCTGGGCTGGGCTGAGGTGTCTGGGTTATGCTAGGCCACCAGTTGGCTCTTCTGTTCCCTGAGTGAGCAGAAGTGAGGCAGGGGAGCCACAGATAAGATGGCCACTGACCCTGCCTGAAACATTTCTGCCAACCCAGTGCCTTCCGGGCTTCCTGCCCTCTCCTTCTGCTAGCTCCAACCTGGTCCCACCTTCTCAGACTTCTATCAGCTGACTAGGGACCATGAGCTCCCACAGGGCTGGGTCCTTGTGAACCCCAGCTGAGTTGGTCCAGGGCAGGTGCTCACCTTAGGACTCTCTGGAGCCGGCGGCTGCAGTCAGGGGCCAGCAACTTTTTCCTCCGGGAGTCTATGAACTTCTGGGCATGGGGTAGCAGCACCTTGCCAGGGGGAAAGAGACCTGTGCAGAGCCACAGCAACTGCCAGGCTCGCTCTTCACTGAACCTGTGGGATGATACTCATCAGTGGGAGGGTTCTTTTCTGTGCCCAGGCCAGCCAGGAACCAAGGAAGCAGAGATTGAACATCTGTGGGTTTGGGGGTCTGAATGGGGAGTGGTACAGTGGACACCAGTAAGGCTACATGGTGCCAGCCTGCAATCCAGCTGCCCAGTGCAACAGGATACATTCATGCCTTGAAAACAGGAGGGGTGCCACTATGCCCATTTTGCGGAAACAGGTTCAGAGAGGCCATAGTCTGCCTAGGTCACACAAAGGAAGGGTGACAGTAGGCAGGGTACAGGGAAGGATTGCCCCTTCTGTGTTGACCATACACAGACACTAGCAGAGCATACGGGGTTCCTGGCCTTTCCATGGCTGCTTTGGTTGCCAGACAGGCATCTAGTCCCATGTGCCACTGCTCTCCCTTGAACAGCGGCCTCACCCAGGGCCTAGGACAGGAGGCCATGCCTTGGCTTGGCTCACATCTTGGCAGACCTGATGGAGTTGTGTGTCAGCTGCTTCAGGATCTGGCAGTAGAGCTCATCCTGCAGGGCCGGGTCCTGCAGGGCTGGGGAGAATATCTGGTCTGTGAGCTCCAGGCTTTGCCAGGCCTGCCGGGAAGGGTAGTCGCCCGTGTACTTGAGAATGGGTGTGGCTGTCAAGGAGAACAGTGCTGGGGCAGCCACAGGCTGAACCTCCATCAGAGTTCTGACCCTAGCCCCAGAACCCCCCTCTGGACCTTGACCTGGGTCCTGCACTGACATCTTGCCAGGGCCTGGTACTGAGCTCAAACATCCTTGCAGCGAGCTGAGTTCTGGCTCTGCCCTGGGCTCTCTCAGGAGAGGCTTGACTCTTCACAGGCAGTTGTGGATCCTCAAGGGGTTCTGGGTAGCTATACCCCTAGGCCTGCCTGCAGCCAGGGCAGATTGGTGGGAAGGATATCGAGGAAGATCTGGCAGGCGATGTCCCGCAGGTTGGCTTTGTCATAGACATGCTTGAGCAGGGGCTGGCGCAATGGCTCTGGGGAGTAGGCCCACAGAGGGTTCCGGCTACGCGCCAGGGGCATTGTGGCCCTGCTGACAGTCTCCTTCTCTGGGGCCCTGCCAGGAATGGAGCCAGAACCTGCATGAAGGCCTGGCCTAAGGCTTTCTCTGCCCTTGTTTGACCTCCCAGGGTGGCTATGGGAGAGTCCAAGAGGCCCCTGCCCTTCCATCTGCCTCTCCTGGCCCCCCTGGCCCCAGTCTCCTCCCAGCCCTTGGTGTGGGCAGCGCACACCTGAAGAACTGGTAGGAGAACTCCTCCAGGGTGTATGGTGTCTCTGTGGGCTGCTCCTCAGATGGGGGCTCTGAAGCCTGCCCCTCCTGAGCTGCCACCTTCCGCTTCTCTGGTGACATGGCCAGCAAGCTCTGCAGGGGACACAGGCATGTGGTTGCCCAGGATCTATTGTCTACAAGGTCTATCTCATAGGTTCCTCCCAGCCTGGCTGCCTCAGTGAGTTGGGAAGGGGCAGAGTTGGGAAGGGTGATAGGGCTTCACCTGCTGTATGACCCAGGCCAAGCTGATTCTCTGAGCCTCTTTTCTTTCTTTTAACAGAATCAGCATCAATGGCCATGGAGCCCATCCTTCTCTGTTCTGAGCATGGCCACTCTGACTCTCTCAGCCCTTCAGCTACCCTTCCCTAAGACACCTTTGCTCAGGGACCAAGGAGCTGCTTTTGATGGCAACCCTGAGTCACAGGTTCAGGGAATATACTAGACACTTGAATGTGCATGTTATAGAGCCTAGCTTGCTTGCTCCTCTCTTCCCAAAGAACTGCCCTTGGGTCTGGGTGTCCTTGGGGCAGGGGGAGATGTGGACACCTGGACAGGGACTGGGGAAGGTTGAGTTTGTCTCAGGATACACAATTGTAGGAGGAAGGGAACACCCACTTATTGAGCACCTACTAAGTGCTGAGTGTGGTGCTCTGTACAAATATGCTGACTTCACAGCCATTCTATGGCCTATGGGGATTGGCAGAACTACCCTAGTGTCCAATAGCTCTCTACAAGGAGGGGTGTGGGTGGTGAGTGAGGCCCCATGCTAGGTATCTCAGGACCATGCCCACAGTGAGCAGAGGTGTGCTTCTGACATACCAGCAGCTGGGTTGAAGGCTTGGTGAGCGTGGGGATGGCATACAGGCAGGCCATGGGCACCATCCCTGTTTTGCCTGTCCTATCATTCTGGCCCTGGGCCCAGGTCTCGGAGACCAGCAACCCCTGCTTCTTGGTGAGGATCAATAAGTCCCCCTTCTTGAACGGCAGGAGGGTGGTATCATCTGCAGGTCCAGGTCACATGTAGAGATAAGAATGCCATATTTACTGAGGGCTTTGCAGGAGCCCCAGGCTGCTCTGGCATTTCAAGGATAGATTTGTTTGGTCTGGTTGATGAAGAAAGAGGCACAGAACTGTGGGCTCAAGGCCATTCTGAGAGGGTGTACTGGGTTGTCACCTGCTAAACCCTCATGAGAGGAGACCTGGGGAACTCTGACTATAGCCCAAGCCCAGGAGACCTCTGGGGCCTGACTATTAGGTAGGGCAGAAGACAGAGTGCATAGGCTGGTGGCCTCTATGCATGGCTAGAGTGCTGTGTGATCTCTGAGCCCATTTTCCTACCTGTAAGTCATAGGTGAGATTTCCTGAATAATTCTCAGTGAGAACTGATGGGAAACTGGATAATATATTCTGGGCAAATGCTTATTGCCTTTAAGAGTACCCACATAGCTTGGTGTACTGGAGCACATCTTTAATCCTAGAACTCAGGTAGGACAGGCAGGAAGATCTCTGTGAAATTGAGGCTAGCCTGGTCTACATAGTGAGTTCCAGGTTAGTTAGGGCTTCAGGGAAACCCTGTCTCAAATAACCAAAAGATGAAGAAGAAAAGATAGTGCCCACAGAACTCTTTCCTTTAAATTTTAACCAGTTTGACCATAATGCCTGTAATCAGACTAGGTAGCCAAGGTCTGGGGTCTGACCCTCACCCAAAAGCTCCAGTCCAGCACTTGCTAGAGTGCCTGCTTGCAGGGAAACTGAACTGTATGACCCTGGGCAAGCTACTTCCCTCTCTGAGCCTTTGGTTTGGTATCTGTAAAATGGAATAATGTGGTGACTGTGGGATGGGGTGCAAGTCCCTTCAGATGGGGGTGACTATGCAAACAAAGGTGGCCTTGAGGGTGTGTGAGAACTCTTCTTTTACCCTCTTTCAGATAGAGGCCTTGCTGAAAGCCGACCCCACAGCATTGTGACACTTGTGTCTCTGAGCTCTGCTCTGGGCCTTGTGGATTTAAGAGAGCTACACCTTTCTGCCAGTCCCACAATGCCCTCCCACCCCCAGCAGGCACCTGTGGCTTTCCTGTCCTGTAGGGCCATAGCGAACACGGACCTCTCCTTCAGGCCCCCCAGGAACAGAGCCACCAGCTCTGCGATGGCCACACTGCTGGGTGAGACAAACTCGTATTCTTCGTGCAGCGTTGACAGGAGCAGTTTCCGCTCACCTGGGGCTTCCCTGAGGGCACAGATGGTGTGGTATGACTTGGGGCCCAATGCCCTCTCGTTTTAGCACCCCAGCAGCCTCAGAGAAGGTGACCCTCTCATGCTGCAGATGAGAAAACAGCGGGGCTCCTTCGGGTTCCTGGAAGAGCCAGGTCTGAGTCCAAGTTGGTCCAAGTCCTAGGTGATGGACATGTGACCAACTGAACCCTGGGCCTCAGAGGCAGTGGGGGGTGCTAGGCCTTAGCTTGTAAGGCTGCTCTGGGAAGGTAATGAGGGATGTCACACAGAATGTTCTAGCTGAGTTGAGGCATCACTTCTGCTATGAGTTCACTCTGGAATCCTGGAGGGTTACCTAGCCTGTGTACCTCAGTTTATTCATCTGCCTAGTGGGTACAATGGTTAATATAGATTGTCACTTTGACAGGATCTAGATAACCTGGGAGACAAGCCTCTGAGCACATCTGTGAGGCAGTTTTTAGACCAGATTCATTGAGGTGGGAAGACCCATCCTATATGTGGTAGGCTGGGATCCTGGACTTAATAAGAAAGAGAAATGAGCTGAACACCAGCATTCATCTCTCTCTTCTTCCTGACCATGGATTCAATGTAACCAGCTGCCTCACATTCCTGATACCTTCCTCATCAATGATGAACTGTACCCTCAGAATGTGAGCCAAAATAAACCCTTCTTGCCTTAAATTGTTTTTGTCACATATTTTTGCATGGTAATAGGAAAGTTAGCTAACACAATGGGTGACACCATGAAGCTTTGGTGTTATGATTTATACAAGAAAGTGCTGGGCTTCAGGGAGTAGTGATCAGTGTGTTCCCAGTGTAGCCCACCAGTCAACATTATGATTAGGGCAACTCTGGTAGGGTGTGGGCTGGACTTCCCAGACAGTTCAGAAGAGTTTCTAGGAGTTCAGAACCCTGGAAGTGGGGTTCCCAAGACCTGTAGCTACTATGCATGCTGACTCTGTCCTTCCACCCCAGCCTGGCTCCTGAGGACAAGCCACCCCTCCTTTCTGCAGATCTGTCCTTGAGTCCTAGGTGTGTCTAAACCAAAGGCTCAGGTTGCAATTACAAGTGTACATCACCTCATCTGGCTCAACTTTTCCTCCTGGGCTTTTTTTTTTTTTTTTTTTTGTGTCTTTTGAGCCAGGGTCATGGTATGTAGCCCTGGTTCTGTGCGTGTTCTAAACCAAAGGGTTAGGTGCAAATTTAAGTGTACATCCCCCCATCTGGGTTCATTTTTTCCTCCGGTGTTTTTTTTTTTTTTTTTTTTTGGTGTCTGTGTGTGCGTGTGTATGTGTGCGTATGTGTATGTGTGTGTGTGTGTGTGTGTCTGTGTCTGTGAATGTGTGAATGTGTATAAGTGACAGACTTGGGGCCTACCTGTTGGTGACCAGACCCATGACTTCTGGGAAGGACAGCTCCAGCAGTATCTTCTCCCTCTGGTCCAGGAAGTAAATTCCTTTCCAGTTCACAGCCAAGATCAGCTGTGTCTTGGGAAGGCGGGGGCCTGGCCAGAGGATACCCAAGAGTGAAAGCCGTTCTAGCTACCATAAGCAGTTCCCTATCTGCCCCACCCCACACATCAGATGCCCTTACCAGAGATCGTGGTGACTTCAAAGAGCCGGGAGAAGAGCAGGGGCCACTGTAGACGGGCAGCATCTACTACCTGTTCCTGCACCTGTAGTGGTGTGGCTCGAGCCTGGGTATACAGTGCCTGTAGAGGGGATGACCCAGGGCATCATCTTCATCACCCCTGCCTCCCATCATTAATCCTCCATGTGTTCTAAGTGATAATTGGGTGGGTAATTCTGCAAAGCCTCTGCTTAAAGCAAAGCCAATGTCTGGTAAGGGATGCTTTGGGGATGGTCTGGATCAGGCCCAGTCCCACTGGACCCCAGAGATACCCCTGGAGGAGAGGCCTACAGATGGGTGGAAGGGTTTGTAGCATAAATGTCAGGAAGCAGAGACTGTCTTGGCATGGAGGCTCTGTGTGCCTGCATGTCCCTAGGCTAGATTTTATTTTATTATAATTACTATTATTTGCATGTGCATGTGTTCATGTTGTGTGTATTTGAGATTCAAGTGTACATGCATCTGTGTGTGTGTGTGTGTGTGTGTGTGTGTGTATGTGTGTATAGGCTAGAGGACAACCTTGGCTATCATTCCTTCTCTGACACCATCTACTTTGTTTTTTGAGACCAGGTCTTCCATCTGATGTGTGGGGTAGGGCAGATAGCGGCCTCATCAAGTAGACTAGGCTGACTAGGCTGACTGGCCAGCAGGCCCCAGGGATCTGCCTGTCTCTGCCTCTCAGTGCTAGGATTACAAGTGCACACCACCACATTTTGTTTTACACGGGTTCTGGGGATCAACTTAGGTCCTCATGCTTGTGTGGCAAGCACTTTACTGACTGAGCCATCTCCTCAGTCCCTTAAGTGGATTTAAAATATCTACCAAGGTCAGGTGTTTAAGGCTTGGTCACCAGTCTGGGCCACAGGTGGGAAGTGATGGAACTTTCAGGAGGTGGGGCCTAGTGGGAGGAACTGGGATCATTGGAGCTGTGTGCTTGATGGGAATATTGGGGTCCCCTACCTCTTTTCCTCTGTTTCCTGACTGCCATCAGGTGAGCTCCCTGCTGTGATATTTCTCCAAAAACAGTGGAGCCAAGTGACCATGGACTGAAATTTCTTCAACTCTGGGCCAAATACACTTTTGTTTCTTTTTGTTGGTGTTTTTGAGACAGGGTTTCATGTAGCCCAGGTTGACATCCAATCTGATTTGTAACCTAAGATGGCCTTGAACAGTATACTAATCTTTCACTTCTATTTTCCTAGTGCTGGGATTATAGGTATGCATCACCACATCTGGCTCAACCTTTCCTCTTGTTTTTGTGTGTGTGTGTGTGTGTGTGTGTGTCTGTGTGTATAATTTGTGTTCGTGTGTGTGTGTATCCGTATGTATATGTGAGTGTGGACCTGTGGGTGCCATGGTGAACATATGGAATCAGGGGACAACCTTGAGTGTTGGTCCTTACCTTCCACCTTGCTTGAGACAGGGTCTCTCTTGTTCCCTGCTATGTATACCAGGCTATCTACCCCCCCCCCCCACCAATCCCCAGCTACTAGAGATTCTCCTGTCTCTGTTTCCTATCTCCCTATGGGGCAAACTAGAATTAAATATGCTTGTGCTACTGTGCCTGGCTTTATGTAGGTTCTGGGGACCCAAACTCAGGTTGGCAGACTTGCACAGCAAGCACCTTACCTACCAAGGCATCTCCAAAGCCTCTTTTCTCTTTTTAAGTGAATTTCCCCAGGTATTCTGTCACAGCAATAGGAAACTGACTACCATGGTTTGTTGTTGTCAACACATGCCTGTAAGGGCTAGTTTGCTGTGTGTTCCTGGGTCCTGGGCACCTCTCTTCGGTTTTCTTCTTAGAGTTCTTCATATTTGGGGGCCTCTTGCAGGGACCTCTTCTTCCACCTTCCCTCTAATTCCTTCCTCCCTCTGGCTGGCCTCTTCCCTTCTTGATCCCTTCCTCTCTGTCTCTACTCTGCTATGTCTATAATGTCCCTCTAAGCTTCCTTTTCTCTGTTGGGTCAAATATTATTTCTCTTGTTCCTACTTTATAACATTCATGTACTGGCTTTAGGCATATAAATGGTCACATCATGTCTGAAGGATGACTTGGTATGTATCGTATCAAAGACTTAGGATGTTATGTTGGGTATGGTAGTACACGCCTTTAGCCCTGGCACTGGGAGGCAGAAGCAGGCTGTTCTCTGTGACATTGAGGCTAGCCCAGTCAGCATAGGGAGTTCCAGGCTACCCAGTCCTACATGCCTTAGTGAGGGAACACTGAGAAGCCTGGGAGAGGAGGAACTCAAGGGCAGGCCTGTGCTGGGGCCACATAACTGGGAGACAGAGTCAGCCAGACGCTTCAGGGCAGAGCTGTTTGGGACAAAGAGCCCCACCTGGAAGGAGGAGGGCTGGTAACAGAAGCCTGTGGAGAGGTGTTGAGCTGAAGGAAGCTTTTTGCCCCTTGAATCAGGGTTGTACCTGTAGTATTGAAACTTTGCAGTCCCTGGCATGTGGGAGTCTGTTTGGGAGGGGATACCTTCCTCTGCACACCTAGGGCTTCTCCCCACAAAGGAACTCCCGGGACCAAAGCACCCAAGCCTGCTGCAGACTGACCTTGGCGTGTGCTGCATTGATGAGGTTGACCCACTTCTCTGGAGTCTTGGTCCGGTACAGCTTGGAGGGGACACAGCTTGGCAGCAACTCCTGCACAGCCTCACTCCTCACTGAGGCCCCGAGCTTCATGTAGCAGTGACAGGCCAGTAGCTCTACCAGTTCTTCCTCCTGTGTGCCAGGGACAGTGGGGGTGTGTGGGGAAGTTGGGGGGGGGCAAGGGCCTACCATGTCCCACCCTGTGACTGCTCCTGCTCCAGCAAGTCACACGAGGCAGGACGCAGGAGCAGCCATCTATCCTGCCTTTCCCCAATAGCCCCCACATGCTCCAGCTGGTCCCTAACTACTCCTATGAGCAGCAGAGGACTTTGGGTAGCTTTGGCTTGGGTCCCATGGCCTCTCTGCCTGAAAACAAGGAAGATCCTCTTTGAGTTCCTGGGTGGAATCCCAACACTGTTGCCTTAAGTGAAGTATAGTCCTCCTTTGCCAAGAAGGCTCAGGAGCTGCCCCTTCCAGGAAGGTCTCCTGGACTGCTGTGGCTGCCAGACCCTAGACCAGGCTTCTGTGTGATGCTAGGTGTTTGTATCTTCAGAGTGCACCCCCCTCACCGTCCACCACCCTGACAGAGCTCTTAGCATTCTGTATTTCCCAGGTGTGGGCCTAGGGCTCTTGGAGGTGACAGGGCTTCTTAAGGCCATACTGCTAAGGGGGTAAGGAATAAGACTTGAGTGTAGGCACCTGGGCTCCAAGGCTGTGTATTATTATTATTATTATTATTATTATTATTATTATTATATTTATTTCTCTCTTTCT
>NW_008358662.1:53661-88931 GCF_000622305.1 Nannospalax galili | reverse complement strand
TTATATTTATTTCTCTCTTTCTCTCAGTTTTTTAAACACAGGTCTGATGTAACTCAGGCTGGCCTCAAGTTTCCTATGTAACCAGAACTCTTGAACCTTCTGCCTCCACCTCCATCTCCCAGTTGCTGGGATTATGGGTATGATGCATCACCATGTTTGTTTATGCAGTGCTGATGAATCAAGCCTAGGGATTTGTGCAGGCTAGGCAAGCACTCTACCAACTGAGCTACAGCCTCAGGCCCAAGGTTGTGTTTTTTGTCCCCAGGCCCTGTTGCTCGAGCAGGTGCTTGGGAAGCTAGGCAGCCTGGGTCTGACTAAACGTTTTCTGTTGCTATGGGTGCCAAGGGCCCCAGATGCCCAAGTAGACCTTCAGTCCACAAGAGGAGGAAGCAGAGACCAGGCCTGGTAGGAGACTGCTGTGCCCAGTAGAGGCCCCAGACCTAGATACCTTGCCACCCTTTGGTCTTCTGCCTCTTGCCTGTCACATTCTGTGCTGCCTCTGTTGTCACTGGGTCCCTTTGCTGTGGACTGTCCCAATGGCCAAGGGCTGGAATGAAGTTCTTTCTTACCTTCTCGAATCTATACTCGCCAGACCAAACTCCATGAAGGACTTGGCGATAAATGAGCTCAGTGCTCACAGAGTCTTCCTGGGAGTTGTGCCAGGGGGTAAAGAACTCCTTCCGGAAGTAGATGCGCCAAGGGGACTGACGCTGGCTTTCTCCCCTTTCTTGGGCCAGCTGCTCACACTGGGCCACAGCATCCATCACATGGTCACGGCTGCTGCCCAGGGTCCAGAACTGAGGCCAGAATTGGGGGGTAGAAGAAGTTAGTAGCTGCTGTGTGCCACACCCCATGGGAACATCCAGCCTTAGCACCCAGATGTGGAGGACAGGAACTGGGAAGCCTTGCATGGGCCAAGTGGCTATAGTTGCATCTACTTGAATACCCAAAGGGCTTCTTTATTTCTCTTTTTTTGTGTGCATGTGTGTGTATGACTGTATATACATGTGTATGTGCTTGTGGAGGTTGATGTCAGGTGTCTTTCTCAATTCATCTCCATCTTAGTTTTTGAGCTAAGTCCTCTTAATGAACCCAAAGCTCACCAGTTCAGCTAGACTGCTGGCCAGTGGGCCCCAGGGATCTTCCTGTCCCTGTTCTTGCAATGCTGGGCTTCATGTGCATGCCACTGTACCCAGATTTTTTTATGGGTTTTTGGGGAATTTAACTCAGACCTTCATGTATTCTTAACCAACTGAACTGTCTCCACAGCCACCAAAGACTTCTCTATAGTGGACATGGTCTGTCCATCACCCTCAAAAATACCTTGCAAAGAAGGTGGGGATCAAATCGATGGGCAAGTGCATTACTGAATTTGGGGGTGAAGACTCCTGGTGGGTGGTGATGGGGTCAAGTGGGCTGTGACAGTATGACCACTAGTGTCTGTTGCAGTGGCACAAAAGAGGCTAGAGCAGGATGCCAGTGTGAGTGCCTGTATGACAAGGTGTACCTGGCTCTGACTGGAGAAAGGTTCAGCTGCTGGCCTGTGAATATGTAGGCAGGAGGACAGGATGCCCGTTGTGAAGCATTTCTCATATGTGTATGCATGTGCATTTGTGTGAATGTGTATACATGTTTATGCATGTACATGTCTACGAGAATGTGTGCCTGGTGGCAAAGAGGTCATGGAGGGCAGATTAACGAAATACCATTCTTCCAGCTTCAGGATACTCTGCCCAGATGTGCATGGGAAGCATGTCGCAGGTGTTACACCTGTTTGGTACCTTGTCATACACAGCAACCTGGAGGGAAAAGCCCAGGTGGTCAGTGAGGCCCTGCTTCTGGGCGATGTGCAGGCAGATTTCCTGTGATGTGGAGGCTGAGTCCACAGTGATGGTCAGGCTCTCTCCAGTTGCCATGATGACCTGGATTGGGATGTGTTTCTTGGACTTAACAGCCTAGAAAGAGAGAGGGAGAGAGAAAAGTGTGACTCAGAATCCTCCAGCCCTATGTCTCCTGTACTCAGCCCTATGTCTCCTGTACTCTGGGTTCTAGAACCATGACTCTAGAGCCTTCCCCATCCTTGAGGTTGCTTGTCACTGTGGTTCATGAGGGTGAGGCCCTCAGAAGCTTCAGGGTCTGGCTGTGGGTCAGCATGGCATCCCCTGGCCCAACAGGGTCAAAAGCAGTGTTGTTTATACATGGTGGGTGATTTGTGGGCTTCTCTGAGGTGTCATCTGCAGCCCGGAGGTGCAGTCTGCAGGTCATAATGAGGCCACTCTCAGATGAAACCCAGAGGCGCTGAGGTTAAGTGACTCACAAGCAGTCTGAATTGTTGGATGCCATGAACAACACTCTGGGAATGACTCTTCTGGGAATGCCTTCTGCTACAAATGGGAATCTTACCTAACCTTGTAACCAAAGTTATGTTATGTTTTGAGATCATCTAACAGTATCTCAGGCTTGTTTACAAAGTAAATAAGCTTACTAGGCAGGGTCATCCACATATATCTTTAATTCCTCATGACTTTTCCCTGCCTTGACCCAGAATAATATGTGTATGTATGTTGAAAATATCATTGTAGAAAGCAGTAACTTTGAAAGCAATGAATTATCCCCAGCTTGTGTTGTAAACAACAGGTGGGATTAGACTGATAACACCTATTTGTGGTTGTGTGTGCTGTTCTAGGACAGTAGGTATCAGAAAGAGAAAATCCTCTAATAAGACAATGCTCCTCTTTCCTTTTTTCATACCACGCTGAATGTATTGTTTCAATAAATAGAAAGTCCTTTGTTCAAGAGAACAGTTCTGAGAGAACTAAGAGGGAAGAAGTTCTCAGAAAAGATCAGGCTCACTCTTGGTTTTAAATGACTCCAAGAGTTAGGTTGTCTTTGTTCAGGCACTGTCTGTCACATTCAACATGGTGTGGATATTCACAGCTTCAAGTTCACCCCTGGTTCAGGGCTCATAGGAAGCCCTGTGGACTCAGGAGCTGAGATGAGGCCAGGATGGAAGTGTGGCCGGAGGTGAACTGCTGCCTCTGTATGCAGCAGTACAAGACCCTGATATGAGCACTTTCTAGGTTTAGGCTGCACTAGGATGCTCCCTCTGTCCAGAATGCCCCTGCCTGTTCAGAATGGCCCTTTCCAAGGGCAGCTTGAGAACTCACAGGTATAATGAAATGAAGAATTTAGAGATAGTGCCAGCTCCCAATAAACAGCCACGCTGCAAAAGGGTGACAGACTTGCAGGAACACTGCCTTCTTGAGGTTTGAAAAAATAAATTCATTCTCTAACTCATGAACACGGCAACTATATTTCTTCAAGTAGGCAGGAATCAGGAATGTGGATTGAGAGGTGGGGAGGGTGAGTTTGAACCCCATACCATGCTAAGTCCCAGGGGCTATAGGCACAGAAGGTGCCACAAAGGGGCCAGCGAGACAGCTAAGCAGGTGAAGGCATTTTTCATCAAGTGTGAACCTGAATTTGATCCTGATAGAAGGAGAGAACTAACTCCAGCAAGTTGTCCTCTGGCCTCCACATGCAAACCATGGTACACACACACACACACACACACACACACACACACACACGCACAAATAACTAAATAACTAAATATTAAAAAAAGAGAAGATGCCAGGCTGGAGAGATGGCTCAGCGGTTAAGAACACTGGTCGTTCTTGCAGAAGACCTGGGTTTGAATCCCAGCACCCACATGGTAGTTAACAACTGTCTGTAACTCCAGTTCCAGGGGATCTGACAGCCTCTTTTGTCCTCCACAGGCATTGCATGACAAGGGTGTACTTATCTACACGCAGGCAATACACAGATACACATAAAATAAAAATAATAAAGTATTTTTTTAAAAAAGAGAAGATGCCATAGAGAAGTGCCCTACCCTACGCTGCCTATCTCTCACTCCTGCCAGCACCTACCTGAAGCTCCAGCCAGGTAGGGGGCTCTGTGCGTACCCCATTGGCAAAGGTGCGTTGCAGGCGTTCAGTACAGAAGGGCCCATAGCTGGGTGGCCCTCGACAAATGAAGTTCAGCAGATACTGGTGGTAAGGAAAGGGTAAGGAGAGGAAGTATTTAGAATGGAAGCTAGTTCTATTTTCTCCCCAAACCAATTTTAAAACTCCTCATTGTGGCAGGTGTAGCTCAGCTGGTAGAGTGCTGGGTTCTATTCACACCAAGACAAACCTTATCTGTCCATCAACAAGTCTGACACTCTGTGGAACAGTTAGGCCTGATCCTCCTGCCTCCACCTCCTGAGGCCTGATACAGGCATACATTACCATGCATTACCATACATTACCATTTTATGCAATGCTTGGGATTAAATTCAGGGCCTTTGTGCATGCCTGGCAAGCACTCTACCAATTAGCCACATCCCTAGACCTTCCCTGATTTAGTCTTGAAGAACATTCTTGTGCCTGGGACCAAAGGCCTGGGTAGGGGCTTGAAGGAACCAGGTGAAGCATCCTCTTATACAGATGGGGAAACAGACCCAGAGATGCAGAGATGTGTAGGTATTGCTACCCATTAGCTATGACTTATATACTTGATCTAGGGTCTAAGACTCTGATCTAACCCCTACTGTAACCTGCTCCTTGTCTCCCCCATACAGTCCTGCCCTAGCCCAGCCCTCCCCACCTTCATAAACCTCTCCGAGGGAGGGAAGCAGCCCAGGCAGAGGCTGAGCAGGATCCAGCCCCGAGCCAGGCTGCTCATTTTGAAGTTCTCCGAGAGCTGCTTGCAGATCTGGCAGTAAATTTCATCCCTGAAAGATACAGATGATAGGATCTAGAGGAGGAAAGCAATGGGGCTGCCAAGGCACAGAGCCCTTCTGCATCCTGGGGTGGGAATCTCATTCATAGGGCACCCTTCCAGAGTTCAGATCCTCCTAAGCCTCCTAATAGCCTAGGACTGTACCCACCACCTGATGTTTTCTCAGGACTCTGGGACTCTTTCTTTCCACCTTGACTTCCTAGTTTATCAAGGCGCTTCCATGTATCCCCTTCCCTTTGGTTTTTACTCCCCCAACTCATCCCCCTAGCCCTTGCTGCTGTCCTTGGTCTTCTCTCCCTGGCTCACGTGTAATCTGAGTTGCTCCTTTCCTCAACCTCACAGTTACTTCAAATGACTTGTACCCCCTCTGCATTGAGGTCTTGACTCATTCCCTGGAGATAACCAGCCCCTCCAGCAAGAGAGAAAAGAGAGAATGTGCTGACTACTTTTTCTTGGCAATTTGTTGGATTAAGAAATGCTTAGGGGGGCTGAAGAGATGGCTAAGCAGTTAAGAACACTGGTTGTTCTTGCAGAAGACCTGGGTTTGAATCCCAGCACCCACATGACAGCTAACAACTGTCAGTAATTCCAGTCCCAGGGAATCCGACAGCCTCTTCTGACCTCCGTAGGCATTGCATGACACGGGTGCACTTATCTATATGCAGGCAATACAGGCATACACATAAAATAAAAATAATAAATAAAATTTAAGAAAAAGAAATGCTTAGGAGAGCCAGGAGCGGTGGCAGATCTCTGTGAGTTTGAGGCCAGTCTGGTCTACATAGTGAGTTCCAGGACAGCTGGAGCTACAGGGAGACCCTAACTCCAAAAGGCCAATAAATAAATAAATAAATAAATAAATAAATAAATAAATAAATAAATAGAAAGAAATTTCTAGGAGAGTGGAGCATGGTGGACAGACCTGTAACTCCAGCACTTAGTGGTAGAGATAAGAATATCAGCAATTCAAGCTCATCCTTGGCTACATGCTGAGTTTGAGGCCAGCTTGGGCTACCTGAGACCCTGCCTCAGAAACATTAAAATAAAACCAAATTAAATGAAAACAAACAATGCTGAGACCCAGCCTGCATGCCCAGGCCAGGGAGTAGGAGAGGAACTAATGCCTGGGGGTAGGTGAGAGGGCTGAGGCCATGGGCTGAGCAAAGGTGAGGAGACCCAATATTCTGAACGGCATGGGGTGGGGTGTATGTGAGGGTGGTAGTGAGGTCTGACCTGAGGCTGGGTCGCAGAATGGCGTAACCCACGATGAAATGCACCTTCTCCAGGTTAGACATGGGTCTATCTGAGGTATCAAGTATCTCCTCACCGACATTCAGCTGGTTGGCCACCTGGAAGCCCATAGACAGCTGTTAGCACAACTATGACTTTTCCCATTTGCCAAGGAAGAATCAGACACATGGGGATGGAAGCAAAGGCCTGGGACCCTGCAGTAGGCTGGCACTGAGCCAAGACAGACTCAAATCTCCTGGTTGGGCTCACCTGGCTGGTGATCCTCGAGGACCGCTTCAGCTTCATGGAGGAGATGTCCTTGGACCCTCTGTCCCTGCGGCTAAGTCTCTGAGGAAGGCAGACAAGGGACCAAAGAAAATGTGAGTCCTTCATGTAGCTGACCTTATAGCCACCAGGAATGGAACATGTACTCTTGTCCCTTGGCATTTCTTGACTCAATTTACAAAAGATGGAGCTGAGCACAGGTGGTGTGTGTTTAGGGGGTGGGCAGTGCCAGTATCTTCTCATGATGGCATCATAAGAATTTGCTGACCAAATTAAAGGTTAGTGTGGGACTTGGCTTGGGTTGGGATCAATCCAGGGTCAGGCATCAACTCTGGCTGGGTAAAGCTGGTTTGGGGTATAGGGACCAAGTGTGAAACACTGATTGAGAGTACAAGCAGGACTTGCTTAGCCCACTTAACAAACATGCACAAAGGAAAATTGAGCGCCGACCTCTGGAAACCAGTCTTGTATTCTTATGTCCACCCTCCAGAGGTGTGGAGTAGCTGGCTTGACTGCCTCCCAGTCTTCCTATCAGGGAGGTCATCAACCTCCAATGTGATCTCCAGTGAGCTCCACCTCCTGACACTTCTGCCCTGGGCATCCCCCTGCCTCACGAAGAGTATGACTTCCAAATCTGCTTCTTCCATCTTGGGTCACCCAATGAGAGGGAAGCCATGTTGTAAGAATGTTCTGGTACCTCCAATCAGGGACCCATGTGGTCAGGACTGACACACCAGTCCATTATCTTGGGGGTAGACACAAGTCAAACCTTCCGATGACTCCAAAGTTGACAATTTGGCAGCAATTCCATGAGAAACTGAATCAGGACCAACCAAGCCACTCCCAACTCTTAGAAATAACCAGTATTCCCTGTTTTAAGCTGTTGTGCTGTCCTAGTTTGTTCTTCATTGCTGTGACAAAATACTCTGCCCATTACCAACTTGGGGAGGAAAGGGTTTATTTAGCTTACATATCCTGGGTCACAGTTAATCTGGGAGCGCAAGGCCAGGAACCTGGAGGCAGGAGCTGGAGCACAGGCCATGGAGGAATGCTGCTTACTGGCTTGCTCTCCTGGCCCCTGCTCAGCCTTCTTTCTTATGCAACACAGGCCTACCTGCCCAGGGGTGGCACCACCCACAGTGGGCTGGGCCCTCCCACATCACTCAACAATCAAGAAAGTGCCCCATGGACATGGCCACAGGCCAGTCCAATAAAGGCAATTCCCCAACTGAGGCTCCCTCGACCCAGGTGTGTCAAGTTGACACTAAAGCTATCTAGCACATGTGCTTTGAGGTGACTTTTAACAAAGTAATCGTTACTTAATGCATTCTGATGGAGGTTATGCTGCTAGAGATCAGGAAGTTAGGGTCTACATGGGTCTGTGTTGACTATGTAACCAAGGCAGCAGAGTCCTTTAATCTCCTCTGTAGTTAGTCAGCACATGGGATCCCACAGGTATCCATGATGACAGTCACCTAGTGTATGGGACACTCTTGAGATTTTACAGTTGGTAGATGTGGTGGTTTGAATGAGAATGTCCCCTGTAGGTTCCAAGTATTTGGACACTTGGTTCCCAGTTTGTGACTGCTTGGGGACAGTCATGGAACCTTTAGGAGATGTGGTCATGCTGAAGGAAGCATATCACTGGGGTGATCTTTGCCCACTTCCAGTTTCTCTTTTTGCTTCCTGTGCCTGCTTGAAGATGTGAGCGCTCAGCTTTATGCCCCAGGCCCTCCTCCCACCATGCCTCTCCCACCATTATGAACTCTCCCTTCATTATGAACTCTCCCTCTGGAACTGTAAACCAAATAAACTCTTCCTTTTATAAGTGTTCTTAGTTAGTTCACTGCATGAAAGTGGGCCTTGGGGAGGCCTCTGATCAAAAAGCACTGTCAATTTTTTGAAAAAAATGTGTATGAATGCATGTATGTGTGTATTGGTATTTGTGTACAGGCACATGTGTTTGAGATAGGATCCCTCATTGAACCTGGAGCTCACTCATTTGGTTAGACTGGCTGACCACCAAGCCCCAGGGATCCTCCTGTCCCCTCACCACTCTGTTTTAAGATTATAGACACATGCTACTGTGCTCAGCTTTTTGTATGAATGCTGAACTCAGGTTGCCATGCTTTTGATGCAAGCATTTTATTAACTGAACCATCTGTCCAGCCCCAAGTGCTCTGAATTAACCTTATATCAGAGGGCAAGTTAGAACATGGATCCAGAACTTGTTCTCTAGACTGGAGGTGCAACTTAGTGGTAGAGTACTTGCCTAGAATGCACAAGGCCCTGAGTTCAACCCCTAGCACAGAAAAGAATAAAAAAAGAAGCTTCATTTCTAAATTCAGTATGTTTAAAGGCAGCTCCACACACATGCTCACTGTGATTTGGGGTAAGGCACTTTACTTCCCTGTTTTATTAGCTTTAGACAAACATGATAATGGATACCTTGTAGGGCTGGCACACCTGGGAATTAAATGAAAGGAAACAACTGGTATATAGTGGGCTATCATTCAATAAGAGAGAGAGAGAGAGAGAGAGAGAGAGAGAGAGAGAGAGAGAGAGAGAGTATGCAGGCACATGTATACCTCAGTGCACGCGTGGACATCAGTGGACAACTTCGGGTGTCAGTCTTAACTTTCCACCTTGTTGGATACAGGGTCTCATTGCTGCTGCACATACCAGATTAGCTATGAGCTTCTGGGAAATCTTTTCTCCTCCTCCTCTTCTGCCTCCTCTTCCTCCTCCTCCTTCTCTTCATTCTCCTCCTCTTCCTCCTCCTCCTCTTCATCCTCCTTCTCCTCCTCTTCCTCCTCCTCCTCTTCATCCTCCTTCTCCTCCTCTTCATCCTCCTCCTCCTCTTCATCCTCCTTCTCTTCCTCCTCTTCCTTCTCCTCCTCCTCTTCATCCTCCTCCTCTTCATCTTCCTCTTCCTCCTCCTCTTTCTCCTCCTCTTCTTCTTCCTTTTCCTCCTTTTCCTTTTTCTTTTTGTCACAGCTGGCCTGGAACTTGCTTTGTAGACCAGGCTAGCCTTGATCTCACAGATATCCATCTGCCTCTGCCTCCCCAGTGCTGGGATTAAAGGCATGCGCCACCACACCCAGCACTGGGAATTCTTTTGACTGCCTCCCATTTCCTGAGAAATGGGAAGATGAGGGCTGACGGGCACTCATCCAACTTTACATGGGTTCAGGGAATTTGAACTCAGATTCTCAAGCTTTTATGGCAAATGTTTTAACACACTGAGTCATTTCCCCAGCCCCATTTGTCCCCCTACACCCCTGCCCCACTTCCAACTCACTATGTAGTCAAAGATGACCTTGAACTCCTGATCCTCCTACTTCTACCTCTTGAGGGCTGGACTTAAAGGTGTGCCCCACCATACCTGGGTTATGTATTGCTGGGGATCAAACCCAGGGCTTTGTGCATACTAGGCAAGCACTCTGATACCTGAGCTATATTCCCAGCCTTAGCATCTGTTATTTTTATGTGCATTTGAATTTGGTTCAAGTCAAAGCCAATATTAAGAGTCCAGGGGACTGTTTTCATTCATGATTGAAAAATTCCAGCAATCCTGGGTGCCATTCTTGACTGATGAGTTACCTAGTGCAATTAAGACTTGGGGGCTTGGTGAATAATGCTGACAGAAGGCTGAAGGTCTGTCTCCCATTCTCTCCAGTTTCCTGAATCCTTACCTGGTGGACACTAGCCTGCCACCCTCACCACATACCTGTGTGGGTCCATTGTGCTGTGAACCCTTGATGCTGTCCTTGTCCAGTCTGTCATGGATCTGCCGCATCACTGAGCTGCCACTTAGGCTGTTCCTGGCATAGAACACTGGCTCCGGAAGGTCACCCATGAATCTCAGGATGATGGTCCAAACAGCTAGGGCAACCTGGAGAATGAGATAGAGGGCCTGGCTGATCTCAGCATTGGGGCTCTTGGTGACCCTGGTCCCTTGCTTGTTTTCTCTGAACCACAACTCAGACTCTGGGTTCTGGGGTGGGGAAGTGGGACTGGGTCATGCAGAAACCAGAGAACAGCAGGGTACCGAGTGGTCAGTGTCATTCTCATGGTAGAGCAGTGGATATTGGAGGGGTTTCCGGATGTGGGTATGGCTGGCTGATTTCTGGAAGTAAGTTGCAGCAAACTTGGGGAAAGTGTACTCAGACAGGCCGTCCACATCCTCCTCTGGTATCTCCATCATGGGCACTGTGTCTAGATCAATCTCAGGCAGTTTCTGGGTCTTTACTTCCAGATCCTGCGGGTGAGAAAGTCAGACAGAGAGGGAGGACATGGGTCCTTTTAGATAAGAGCCAAATGTTCAGTCAGCTGTCCTGTGGGGTGCACTCACTGGGCCCAGTGAGCCTGAGCAGGTTCCTCCCACCCCTGTCTGATTTGTCTTACCTCAAAGCGCATTGGGGCTGGGCCCTCCTGGCCTCCAATCATGTCTGGGAGGAAGCCGAATACTTTCTCCACCATCTCCGTATCAGTAATGGTGTCATAGATGGACTTGCGCTTCCTTTCAAGGGCAGCACTTTGGCCTTTCTGCTCTTTTGCCAGGATGACCGGAGGTCCCTGTATACACTCCATGGGGCCATGGGGAGAAGGTCACTCTCAGCAGGACTGGCCTCCAGAGTGCAACTTTGCCTACCGTCCAAGGGCAAAGCCTCCAGAAGACTAGTAACCCTCATCCTACCATCATTTGTCCAAATCAACATATTTTCCCCTAAATAATAATTTTGTGTATGTTCACATCTATGTACATGTATGTGGAGGGTGATGTCAAGAGTCTTCCTCATTGGCTTTCCATTTTTTTGAGACATATTCTCTCATTGAACCTAGACTCACTAATTTGGCTAGACTGCCTGGTCCTTGAGCACCAGGGAGCCTCCTGTCTCTGCCTCCTCAGTACTGGGGTTGCAAGCATATGGTGCTGTGTTTGGATTTTTACATGCATGCTGGGAATCTGAACTCAGTTCCTAGTGCTTTCTCAGCAGGTACTTTACCAACTGAGTCATGCCCTCAGCTCAATAATAAATTTTAACAGCTAGAGTGAGTAGAGGTCAACCAGCCAGGGCTTTTCCTTTCCCAGGATGATCAGAGAGGAGAGGTGAGGTTGCTGGCTTGACTCCTGAGGCACCCCACAAACTGCAGGGACCCAGACCACAGCTGCCAACTCATTACTCAGGCCATCATAGCTCCTTCATTCTTAGGTTATTACAGGCCTACACTACTACTAATGAGGTGACCCAAGTGTTTTGCAGGCAGGCTGGGTTCCCTCAGGAACAGAAGCATGTGGAGTCTGAGGATCTGTTCTCTCACATGTCTTGCTTGTTGTACTGGTAGTTATGCAGTAGAGCCCATTGTCATCTGTGGAGCCAAGGTCAATGTTATCCCACCCCCTTCACCTCATCACAGTTTCCGAATGACCCAAGTGAAGAGGGGTGAGGTTGTCCTGAAGGTGGTGAGATTCTGCAAGGGTGAGATTTCAAAATACCCCCCCCGTCTCTCTTTCTCTCTCTCTATGTGCTTAGTACATATGTACATATGTGTGTGGAGGCCAGGCCAGGGGACAATCTTGGGTGGTGTTCTTCGGGAGCTGTCCATATATATTTTTTATTTATTTATTTTATGTGTATGCATGTATAACCTGCATGCATGTAAGTGAGTCCTGTGTCCTGCAAAGTTCTCAGAAGTCAGAAGAGAGCACTGGAACTGGAGTTACAGACGGTTGTTAGCTACCATGTGGGAATTGAATCTGGGTCCCTGAAGAGCAGTCAGTGCTCTTAGCTGTTGATCCATCTCTCCAGCCCCTACACACATATATATTTTTAAGACAGAGTCTCTCACTGACCTAGAGTTCACTCAATAGGTTAGACTAACTGGCCAGTGGGCTTCAAAGATCTGTCCATTTCCACCTTTCCAGTGCTGGGATTACAGGTGCATGCCATAGTGTCTGACTTTTCGTGTGGGTTCTGGGGCTCAAACTCAGGTCCTTGTGTTAGTGAGGTAAAGACTCTACCAGCTGAGCTCTCTTCCCAGCCCCCCAGTGCAACAGTATCTTGATGCTATTCTACTAGTCTCCATCCTCCCAGACTCCCACACCCTCTTTTGTGCTTTGCTGCCTCCTGAACAATCATGCACTGCCTTTAACCAGCACCTCTGGTCTTCTCCATAGAACAAGGCCTCTCATAGCACATCTGGGCCAGATTTCCTGAACCTTCCAGGGGAATGACCATCCCTGCTGTGAAATCATCCCCAAGCCCAATGGCAGGGGATGGAGAAACTCCACTTTCAGGTAAAGTCTGTCCTGCCCATCTGTTCACTGTCTTTGGTTATACCTATAAACTCCCAGGATGTGGCTGAGTCTTCCCAGGTGCATGTTGGATCATCTGAGAAGGGGATCTTTTGTTCTCTCTCTCTCTCTCCTCTCTCTCTCTCTGACTGTCTGCGTCTGTGTATATGTCCATTTGTGTGAGTATGGGAACATATATATGAAGGCTAGAGAAAAACCTCAGGTGTCATTTCTCAGGCACCAATCACCTTGTTTTTTGACACAGGGTCTCTCACTGGCCTGCAGTTCATAGAATATGCCAGGCTGACTGACCATAAAGCTCTAGAATCCACCTGTCTCTGCCTCTCCAGCACTGGCATTACAGCTGTCCTGGAACTCACTATGTAGACCAGGCTGGCCTTGAACTCACAGAGATCTGCCTGCCTCTGCCTCCCAAGTGCTGGGACTACAGGCATGCACCACCATGCCCAGCTGTAATGCCTAGCTTTTTAAAATTAATTTTTCTTTATTTTATGTGTATGAATGTTTTGCCTGCATGTATGTAAGTGCATGTAATGCCCATGAAGATCAGAAGAGGTGTCAGATCCGCTGGAACTGGAATTACTGACGGTTGTTAGCTGTTATGTGGGTGCTGGGAACCAAACCCAGGTCCTTTGCAAGGGCAGCCAGTGTTCTTAACTGTTGAGTCATCTCTCTAGCCCCATGCTTGGCATTTTTATGTGAGTTCTGAGGATCAAAATAAGGTCTTTATGCTTGTAATGAATGATGTTTAGTTTTCATTGTCAACTTGACACAATCTAGAATCACGTGGAAAGGGAGTCTCAATGAGAAATATCTAGATTAGGTTGGATTATGGATTTGTCTGTGTGGGATTGCCTTAATCATGCTAATTGATTAATATGTTATGGAAGACCACCCACCTGTGGGTGGCACCATTCCCTGTGCAGAGGATCCTGGAATATGTGAATGGAAAATGCAAGCTGAACACTGGCATGCATGCATTCATTGCTCTCTGCTCTTGACTGTGGCTGTAACGTGACCAGCTGCTTCAAGTTCCTGCCTCCTTGACTTCCTCACAATGATGGACTGTGGCCTGGAATTCGGAGCTTTATAAACCTTTTCTCCCTTAAGTTGCTTTTGTCAGGTATTTTATCACAATAACAGGAATGAAACAAAGACCTACAGCAGGCACTTTAACCATGGAGCGATCTCCTATTGTCTGTAGCCTTAGAGGCATCTCCTAACTTGCCTCTTGGGTTCTTGTGGTGTTTTTGAGTATCTTGGACAGATTTAAACATCTTTGAGAATGTGGACCTTCTACAGGGGCTTCTCATAAGAGCTTTTCATAGCTGCTTGCCCTATTGGCCCCCTCCACCCCACCTGCCTGCCATGCTGGGTAAACACCTACATTGGGTTTCTGCTGTTGGAAGTTCCGCCGGGCAGCCATTCCTCTGGCATGTGCCTGGATGACCACCACCGCCCTCCTCTTGGCCTGTACTTGTTGGCGCACCAGGTAGCCCCTACAGCGGGCTTGCAGCTGCACCATTTTCTGTCGCATGGTCTGGAACTGTTTCATCAGTAGGTGGCTTAAGGCAATGGCCTGTAGGCGCTGGAAGCCCACCAGGATCTGTGGAAGTAGGAGGGAGGTAGGTTTATTGCAAGAATGCTTTCTCAGACAGTAGAGAGGCATTCCCTGGGAGACCTTCAATGTTAGCTCAGTCACCTGCTTCTTGGTACAGGGCTGGTGCTGCTACCAGACATATGTGGCAATGTACACAGTCCATTAGTCACTTGTGAAATACTTAGAGCAGAGCTTCCCATGCAAACAAGTGCCAAATAAGCACCTGGTAAATAGCAGAGGTGATGGTTTATATTGACTGTCAACTTGACAGGATTTAGAATTACTTTGGAGAAAAATTTCTGGGCATGTCTGTGAGGGAGTTTTAGGAAAAGGTTAATTGAGGTGGATGGACCCACTCTAAATATGGGCAGCAACCTCCCACTGGTTGGGGTTCTAGACTACAAAAAGGGAGTCATATAGCTGAAGACCAGCATTCACTGCTCTCTCCCTTTCGATTGTGGTTGCAACATGACCAGCTGCCTCATGCGCCTTCCCCATTGCAATGGACTGTGTCCCCTCAAACTGTCAGCCAAAACAAACCTTGCCTTCCTTAACTTGCTTTTGTCAGGTATTTTGTTGTAGCAACAAGCAAAGTAACTAATACAAGTAAACAACAAAGTGGCCTCCTAGGCTCATGTTGAGAACTGGAATGGGCTTCACAGCAGCCGGCTAAGGTCACCACACTGTTGACAGAACCTAATGCTCCTGTGTGGAGGCCTGCAGCCTACTCCATCCAGAAATCCCTCAGCCAGTCTTTAAAATAGAAGATTAAGAAATGGTTGGACACCCCATTCTGTACTGGGCCACAGCAGTCGCTGGGTCCCCAGGATGAGCCTATTGCCTCCTCAAGGCCCAAGTCAATGGGCCAGCCTAAAGGTTTAGAAGTCACTCAGACCCATAAATCCAGCTGTACCAGTTACTATGTGTTCCTGGGTAAATCTACTTACACCTTCTATGCCTTCATTCCTTTACTTATAGAGTGAGCTAATTTTAAATAAAGTGATGCAACACAGCACAATAGGCCCCATGTGGATATTCCATACATGTCAACTACCACATGCCCTTTGTGAGCGTGAAATGGTGACGGGACCAGCTGCTGATGCAACCATTTTATGTTGTAGCTGCAGTCACAGTTTTGACAAAGGCACCTGGTGATGTGAGGCCCAAAAAACCTGCAGTAATGGTTGCTCTGCTTCACATGAAGAGCAGACAGTTACTAGCTGGGGCTGTGGTGGGGAGAAAAATGAGGAAGAGGTGCTTGAATCACAAGAATCTACCCATCTGCTTATTCTGTTGCCTCCAAGCTGGGAAAGGACTGTCATTATCTCATTTCAGAGCAGGACACCTCAGTCCAGATCTGGGGATGCCCAAAATTCTGAAGGGGAACATTTCAAAGCCCCCAGACCATGGGGTCCAAGATGGTTCTGGTCATTTAAAATCCATGCTCTTAGCTATTGGTGATGGAACTCTTCCTGCCTGGGATCTCTCATTCAGAGACACAAACTTGAACAGCGTGTCTTCCATGGGGCAGTCATCTGCTGCCCCTGAAGGCCCATCCTCCCAAGTTCTTTCTCTCGTACCAGCTCAAAATTCTTTCTTTGGTGGTGGCCTCGCCACCTGGCCTGGAGGGTGACAGCTGCCTGTCTCTTCCTCAGGAACTCCTTCCTAGAGAGAAAATGCAAAATAGAGGCATTTAAATTTTTATTTATTTATTTTTTTATTTTATGTGTATGCATGTATTGCCTACATGTAGGTAAGTGCACCCGTGTTGTGCAATGCCCACAGAGGTCAGAAGAGACTGTCAGATCCCCTGGGACTGGAGTTATGGACAGTTGTTAACTGCCATGTGGGTGCTGGGATTCAAACCCGGGTCTTCTGCAAGAACAACCAGTGTTCTTAACCACTGAGCCATCTCTCCAGCCCCATGAGGCATTTTTTATTTTAATTTTTTTACATTTGTGAGTGAATATGTGTGGGTGTACATGTCATGCACATTTCTAGAGGTCAGAGGATAGCTAGTGGGAGTTGGTCCCAGGGATCCATCTCAGGTCCTCAGGTTTCATAGCAGTTGCCTCACCACTGAGCCATTTCACCAGCCCAAACCAGAGGTATTTAACAATCTTTCAGAACCTGCAAAATGTTCAGAGCCGAGGGACTGATTTGGAAGGGAATGGGGATAAAAATGTTGGGGAGAAAGAATGTGTACAATACTTGCTCAGAAGCCTGTTATAGTTTGAGTGTGAAATGTCCTCCGTAGGCTCATGTGTTTGAAACACTTGGTCCACGGTTAGTGGCACTGTTTGGAAAGGTTGTGGAACCTTCAGGAGGCAGAGCCTTGGAGGAAGTATGTCACTGGAGGTGGGTTTAGGGTTGATAGCCTGGTTGTATTTCTCTCTCTGCCTCTTGATACAGTACAACGTGAAGTTCCAGCTTTCTGCTCCTGCAGCCACGCTTCCCCCACAATGATGGGCTGTATCCCCTCTGGAGCCGTAAGCTGGAATAAACCTTTCTCTCTCCCCTAAGCTGCTTTTGTTAGGGTATTTTATCACAGCAACAAAAAGTAACTAAGACAAGACAAAAAGATACACGTTCAGGTTAGGAACGCCAGATAGGCTGTTACCTCAAAATTTTGGGCTGGGGATATAGCTCAGCAGTTGAGTATTTGTCTAGTATAAGGACTTGTGCTTGGTCCTTAGTATTGCAAACAACAAACAAAAGCTAAAGCAAAATAAAGACTTCCCAAATTTATGAATGATGATAAACCAGTTTTTAAAAATAATTAGGAAGCCAGGCATGGTGGCACATGCCTTTAATCCTAGCTCTCAGGAGGCAGAGGCAGGTGGATTTCTGTGAGACTGAGGCCAGCCTGGTCTACATAGAGAGTTCCAGGTGAATTATAGGGAGATCCTGTCTCAAAAAAAAAGGGATAGATCTTTTATCATCACTTCACATCTTACCAAGATCTATGAAAGGCTGGAACATATTTCCAGCTTTTAATTTCTTTACATTTTTTCATATGCATGTGTGTGTGTGGTGTGCATGTAATGTGTATATGCCTGTGTGTGTGTGTGTGTGTGTGTTTGTGTGTGTATGCATGTGGAAGCCCAAGGTTGATATCAAGACTCATCCTCAGTTGTGCTTTCACCTTTCCATTCTTTGAGGCAGGGTCTCTCAAACAAACCCAGAGCTCACCTATATGACTATTCTCAATAGCCAGTTATCTCTGGAGATTCCATCTCCACCTTTCAAGGCTGGAATTACAGTCAGGATGCCATACCCACCCAGTATTTACGTGGTGTTCTAGTTAGCTTTAACTGTCAATTTGACACAGCCTAGTTGCCTGAGAAGGGAGCCTCAATTTAGGGATTTCCCAGATCAGATTGACCTGTGGGCACTTCTGTGGGGGTTTGTCTTGATTGTTAATTGAGGGAGAAGGGCCCATCCCACTGCGGGCAGCATCATTCTCTGGGCAGGTAGTCCTGGGCTATATAAGAAAGCTAGCTAAGCATGAGCCTGAGCAAGCCTTCAAGCAGCACCCTCCATGCTGTACTTTCCTGGCTATGAGTTCCTCAGTCAAAGGTAATGCTGTGTGGAAGAGCAAGCAGGCCTGCCTTCAAGTTCCTGCCTTGACTATGACCTGGAATTGCAAGCTAAATAAACCATTTCTTCCCTTAAGTTGCTTTTGGTCATAATATTTTTCACAGCAGCAGAATGAAATTAGGGTGAGCTAGGCTCAAGCAAATCTTTTATTTCACACACAACTGAATTTTCTTACTTCTTTCTTTCTTTCTTTCTTTCTTTCTCTCTCTCTTTCTTTCTTTCTTCTTTCTTTCTTTTTCTCTTTCTTTTTTTATAAAACATAACTCTTTTTTATTTTATTTATTTTATTTTATGTGTATGCATGCAGGTAAGTGCACCCATGTTGTGCAATGCCTGTGGAGGTCAGAAGAGGCTGTCGGATCCTCTGGGACTGGAGTTACAGACAGTTGTTAGCTGCCATGTGGGTGCTGGGATTCGAACCTGGGTCTTCTGCAAGAACAGTCAGTGCTCTTAACTGCTGAGCCATCTCTCTAGCTCCTCCTTACCACTTTTAATGCTTTCTTAGAGGATTGGCTTTCTTAGGTTTAAATAGTATGTCTCAGTTACATTAAAACCATATGAAGAACTACAATATTGATTATGCCTGGTCAGTTTTATCTCTGAGTTCAAGGCCAGCCTGGTCTACATGGGGAGTTCCAGGCCAGCTAAGTCTACAGGGAGAACCTGTAGAGAGAGAGAGAGAGAGAGAAAGAGAGAGAGCACTTTGACTATACATACCTGTGTATTCACAGGCTCTATAGCTACAGATTCAGCTACCACAAACTGAAAAATATTTGGAAAAAATTTCATCTACACTGATCCTGCACAGACCTTTGCTCTTATCATTATTCTTTAAATGGTGCAGTTTCACAGCTATTTTTGTGACACTGGTGTTGCATATTAAGTGTTATAAGTTATCTAGAGATGTTTTAAATTGTAAAGGAAGACATACATAGATATGTGTCAATATGCCATTTAAAAAATTTTTTTAAATTTGAGACAAGGTTTTGCCATGTAGTTGAGATGGACTTTGAACTCCTTCTGCCTCTCAAATACTAGTATTATAAGCATATGCCACCATGCCTGGCAACTGCATTTTATATATAAGCTCACCTGTGGATTTTTTGGTATATTTGAAGGTCTGAAACTAACCTCCCAAGTAGTCTAGTAGGCAGCCTAATTAAACAACTAAATCACCAAAAAAAAAAAAGCTAATTTGTCTCCTTTTTGATGTCTACACTAGTAGTACTTGACTCATGATAACTGCCCTCTAGGCACATTCAGCAAAGTTTAGAGAGATTCTGGTTGTCCTGATAGTGGGGAATGAGTGGGTGGGTGTGAGAGAGAATGCTACTGACATCAGTAAGTAGAGATCAAGGATTCTGCCAAGTATCCTACAATGCACTAGATTGAGCCAGGTGTGGTGGCACATTTTCAATCTCAGCGCTCAAGAGGAAGAGGCAGGCAGATCTCTGTGAGTTCAAGGCCAGCCTGGTCTACATAGTGAGTTCCAGGCCAGCTGGGGTTACAGGGAGATCCTGTCTCAAAAAGATAAAAAATAAATAAATAAGAAACAATGCACTAGACTGTTCCCATGACAAAAGAGTTATTCAGGGGATTGAGGGTGTAGCTCAGTGTAAAGCCCATGCTTAGTATGTGGGAGATCTTGTGATCAGCCCCTAGCACGAAAACTAACTAACTGGGCGGGTGAGATGACTCATCAGGGAAAAGGCTTCCCATGAAGCCTGATGACCTAAGTTCTATCTCCTCCTAAAAGTTGTCCTCTGGCTACTTGCCACAAATACACATACACACACAGTAAATAAATAAACTCAATTTTAAAAATAAAATAAACTAGCTGACTATCTAGTCCAAAGTGTCAATAGTGCTTAGACAGAAAAAAAAATCATGATTTCTAATCTTTTTATTTTCTTGTCCAATTTCATTGGCAAGAACTGCAAAAGCCTGATTAAGGGTCCATGATCATCACTTCCAAGATGGGGTAGACACACTTTCCCCTGCTAAGCACAACTAAAATCCCTGTTGTTGTGCACAAAAATAAACATGAAAAGACTGTGAAAGGCCGAGGGAAGAAAGCAGACGAGGGACAATAGAACCCAAGAAATGATGCAATGATCACTTCTCCAGATTTTCTTTTTTGCCTAATTTTCCCTAGACTAGGAGCTGAAGAAGTCAACAACCCAGAAATGCGAAGGGGCATAGATCAAAAAAGCCTCCAAGGTAAGCCTTCCTTTTCCACCCAAAAGATCAGGAAAGGAGCAGCCTAGCAAGACAGAAAGTTCTGGAATGATAACTGGTGTGCTCTGCTAAGACAACTGCAGCTGCACCTCACTACAACAGAAATTCCCATGTGGGAACTGTGACTTCCACCCTGACCACCTGTGATGAGAGGCCCCCCATCAGGGCAATGATGGGGAAGGCTGGGAAGGAAGCCAAGACATTGACTCCTGATGGGCAGTAATGTGCCTATCCCCAGTGTGTCAGCAGAGGTCACTGGGGGATCCTGGATTCCTATGCTCACCTGGCAGTAATGAGATATCACTCTTCTCTGTGCTGGGACTGTGTTAGAGGAGACCTGGTGGGTAAGTGGCCTTTCACTGCCCAGAGGTAAAAAGATCACCCCTTCTGTGATGGTTAATACTGTCAACTTGACAGGATTAAGAACCACCTAGGAGATAAAGCCCTGGGCCTCTCTTTGAGGGAGTTTCTAGATTGGGTTAATTGAAGTGAGAAGTGGGAAGACTCAAACTGTACAAAAATGAGAAAAGGAGCTGAGCATCAGCATTCAGCTCTCTCTGTTCCTGACTGTGAATCAGTGTGAACAGCTGCCGCGTGCTCCTGCCACCATGCCTTCCCTTCAATGATGGACCGCACCCTCAAACTGTGAGCCCAAATAGACCCTTCCTTCCTTAAGTTACTTTTGTCAGACAGTTTGTCACAGCAACAGAAAAGTAACAAATATATCTTCCTCCATGGTATCAGTGGAGGCCATGTTGGGACAGTAATAAGGTACCCTGTCCTCTCAGCCAGGGCAGCATCAAGGCAGATCTGTCCGGCAGCCAGAATTCCCAGCTCAGCCAGTGGTGACAAGGAAGTTCTCTCCACTTCTAGACTCCATAGAGGCCACGTGTGGAACCTGGACTGACAGCAGACAGGTGGTATCTCCTACCCCCTGGCTAGGTAGTGCCAGAGAGAATGGGATGCCACCTCTGGTAAAAGTGATTTGTTTTTTGTTTTTTGTTTTGTATGTCACCATGGCATGAAATTTTATCACTTTTCATTGTGAAGATGTATTCATCATGTAAAGCAAAAAGGAAGCTGGACTTCATGTTACATGACTATAATTTCTTGGGAGGCCAAGAAAGAAGGATTGCTTAAACCCAGGTACATGAGGCCAGCCTGGGCAACAGAAGGAGGTTTCTATCTCAAAAATAAATGACAGACATGTATAATTCCTTATTTTTTGGTTCTTAGCTTTGTATTAAAAAAAAATAACTTCCCAGACTGTGATTTTTATCTTTAGAATTTCAGTTAAGTGATTTACATTTTCTGCAGGGCACAGGGGCTGTAGAAGAGTTAATAGAAAAATGATGGAAAACCTCTTCGTGTCTGGGAAGGGGAGAGGATTGATATCAAGGCCTGGATGCCCAGACCATGTGTGGAGTCAAGACCACAACTGGCTCTCAGGGGAGATGGGAGGTCCATTCTTGAGAATCAGTCCTCTCAAGACTAGAGTCTGCAAATGACAGAAACCTCCCCTGTTCCCGACATAAGCCAACACAGAGGCAAAGCCACTGCCATGCACAACCTGGGACCTCAGGGGAGGGGATTGTGCAGAATGCAGAGAAGGTTGAAACTGCCGTCCAACATTGGGAAGTCCTCTATCCTCCAATCAAGCAGAAGGCTTAAATAAAACACAAAGTTCTTATAACATGACACCCTAAAATATCTGTTTCAATCTAAAATCACTATGACCAGAAAAATTCAATGAGATAAGGAAAGACAATAAACAAATGGAAATTTTAGCTTTGAAAAAACATCATAACTGAGGCCTCGAAAATAGTTCCTTCAATAAAAGTGCTTGCCTTCCAACCATGGGGATGTGAGTTTGACCCCCAGAACCCATATAAAAAAGAAAAAATGCTGGGTATGGTAGTGTGCGCTTATAATCTTAGTGCTCTTGAGGTGGGGACAGGAGGATCCCTGGAGCTTACTGGACAACCAGCTTAGCTTACTTAGTGAGTTCCAGGCAACTGAGAGACCTGTTTCAAAAAAACCAAGATGGGTGGATTCTGAGGAATGACAGCTGAATTTGTCATCATGACCCATGTGCATGTACACACACACACACACACACACACACACACACACACACAAGCATCAATCAAAAACAAATCATCAGTAGATGGGCTGAGCAACAGAACAGAAAGAGCAGAGGCTGAGTTAGAAAACTTGAAGTCAGAAGGAGAGAAATTTCTCAACTTAAAGGACAGAGGGGAAATGACCTAAAGGAAGTGAGCAGGGGAGCAGGGCCCCAGGGACCAGGGGGGCTGTGACAAGATGGCTAAGATTTGTATTTTCAGAGACATGGAGGGGAAGAATGAAGACATTGCACTAAAAAAGTCGCTGAAGGGCTACAGAGATGACTGTGTGTGTGTGTGTGTGTGTGTGTGTGTGTGTGTGTGTGTGGCTGTGTGTGTATATAATTGAGAACTTGGCATAATGGTACATGCTAGTAATCCTAGCATTCAGAAGACTGCAACAAAAGGATTGAGAGTTTGAGGTCCTGGGCTACACATAGAGACCTCTCAAAAAATAAACATAACTATATAAAATATAAAACATACAGACATATAGTTGAGTGTAAGGCTGACATCTCTTGCTTACAGAGTGGTTTTTTCAATAATTCATTAAAATTCTCCCTAGTCTTATGCCTCAGTTTATCTCCCAGGCTTGCCTAGGGGACATGTACAGTCTAAGTCTGGGCTTAAGTGAGGGTAGGCACCTGTATTTGTATCCCCGAAGGACTCTCTGGATGCGGACTGCTGCTCCATTTAAGGCCTGGCCCCTCTGGATCTCCAGCATTGTATCCTGATGATCCTGTGGGTGGGGTGATGACATCATGTGACTGCCCCTCCCTCACCCTCACTGCCCCTGTTTGACACCAGGTCCTGGTCTCCAAAAGTCAAAGTCTTCCAGATTTCTCCCAGGGGACCAGTGAAGAGGGAAGCCGGATGTGATTTGGAGGAGCTGCAGTTACATCATACCCTGAGCCAAATTAATTTTAACTCCTTCTTCTTGCTAATTCAATATGCCAGTCTTTGTTTCCCAAATTCACACATTAACTCAATGTAAAAATAGTTCCCAAAACTCATGAACAGGATTCATTTGAACCAGCATGAGATCTTGGGTTGTCTTCACCTCTGGTGTGTCTTTTCCCTAGCTTCCGATTCTCCCTAGTTCCCTGAGGCCTGGGATATGAGGCACAGGCCTGCCGTCTTAGTCCTGGGAAGGCAGGGATTATCCTGTTGGACACAGAGCAGGGCAGCACTATGGCTGGTGGGGAGGAGAGGTTGGGAACTCACTTGTTCTTCCTACCTCCCTCTGTCTGGCATCAGGAGGCAGTGAGGCACTTGTGTGCCCTGGGGAGCTCTGGGATACAGATAGGCCAGACCCTAGGCATGAACTTGAGAAGTAAGGGTGGAAAAAGTGGAGGGGGCCCTCTCTTCTCTTCCTTTGATCCTTTTCCCACACCAACCTTACCCTGTGCTGCTGTGGTCTTTGTTGGCTGTCCCACTTTCTTTGGCAGTGTCCTTGGGACATTCCCTCTGTTACCCTGGCCTCCCCACTAAATTAGAAATCTCTCTGCTGCTGCTTTACTGTCTGGGTTCAGATCATGGGATGGACCAGTGCATGGACACAGATGGCTAGAGAAACTGATGGGAGGGCTGGGGCCAAGGGCAGGTGTGGATGGGGTGTGCTCCTGGCTCTGAGCCCTCGTCCCTCCCTCCTTGCTGTTCTCAGGAGGCTAGTGGCCCACTACCAACTCCTCCTTAGGCTCTTACCTTTAGGAAAATTTTGGTCCTTCCCACTTTCCAGTCCTTGTTTGTCCCCAGGCATTTGTCAACAATACACAAGGTCATCTGGCGGAACTTGTCTCGAAGCTACAGAGGAAAACTAGGGCTGGTCAGGGACTCTGGAAAGGACAGGGGACCTCCTCCAGGGCTGCTCCTTATCACAGAGACCTCCTACGAGGAGCTGCCGGCTGCATCAGACAGTTTCTAGCACCCCAGATCAAGGAGTGGGTGAGGGACACACAGGGCTCAGGACTCCCAGGCAAGTTGTTGGGCCTGGAGCCTTCATGTAGCTCTAGGACACTTGGCCTCAGACCAATGTAAACACTAGGATAGCTGTGGGTTGCAGAAAGCTGGGCAGGACTTCCTGCCCTAGAGAGTTCCCTAGCCACATCTCCTAGACACCATCCTGAGGAGAGCAGAGTAAACCCACAGGCAGCTAGAAGGAAATCACATAGCCACCAGCCTCAACCACAAGGCAGTGGGAGCTACTCATCTGGCCTTCACAACACAGAGATTGAGAGAGAGTGGGAGGGCAAAGGGAGGACAGACAGGGAAGTGGAGGCTGGGAGTCCAGGAAGGGTGCTGGGAATCAGGAAAGTGGAGAGAACTCAACAGGAGACACAGGGTTCTATCTGCTGGGCACACACCTCTGTGCGTTCAGGGCCTGGCAGCAGCATGTGAAACCTCTTCGAGAACTCCTCAAATGTGTAACGGATTGGGAAACCTGACTTTCGGATGTGCACAGTCTCCATCATGCCAGAGTAGCGCAGTTGCTGAATGCACAGCTCCCGGTTGAAGAGCTGTGGGTGAAGACAAATGAAGATTCTGCTGAGGAGCTACAGGTTCCGTCCTTGTCTACCACTTCCCATCACTGCTGTCAGAGGGGTTAGCCTGCCTAGGGACTCATCTAGCTGTCCCCGAAAGTTAGGAGGAACTTAACAAATGCTTGATGGAACTATAATGACTTTTGGAGGGCTTTTTTTTTTTTTTTTGAGACAGACAGGGTCTTATGTAGCCCAAGCTGGACCCAAATTTACTTTGTAGTTGAGGATTACCTTGAACTCCTGATTCTCCTGCCTCTACCTCCCAAGTGCTGGGTACAATATCATACCCAGTTTTCAAATGATTTTTTTGAAAACAGTAGTAAAAGTGCCTGAAAGACCATAAAGTGTCTCCAAGGACATAAAAGTCCATAGCATAGAAACTGGGGCCAAGGCTGATTGTGGTGGCCCATACCTATAATCCCAGCACTTGAAAGATAGAGGCAAAAGGACCATGAGGCCTCTAGTCTCCACATGCATGAGCAGACATGTTTACACATATACACACACACACACGCACACACACACACACATACCACAAAAGAAGGAAAAAGAAGCCATTTGCACATGATCTGTTATGAAAACATAATGTCTTTTATTTTTTGAGATAGGGTCTCATTATGTAGCCTAACTGGCCAAGAACTTACTCTGTAGATCAGGCTGACTTCAAATTCACAGAGATCTGCCTGGCTCTGCCTCCTGAGTGCTGGGATTAAAGGTGTGTGTCACCATGCCTGGCAAAATGTAATGTCTTTAAGTGACCTTGCTTACATCAGGTTAGACACTGCCTCTAGCAACCCAGCATCTCAGTGCCTGTTTACCACAGTGGATGGAAAAAACAGTGCTACATATAAGCAGAGACTCTTCAGGTCAGTATGTCTGCTCTTCCTTCAGATGGACATAAGTAGCTGGGTAGAGGGAGCTGAAGCTAGAGAGTGGCCAGCAGAGAGGAATTTGGGCATGATGCTTTTCCCTAGGGTGCTTCCTAACAGCTCCAGGACTCTGGAGAGCACCCTTGACCTGGGGTGCTAAGGGAGGATACCCGCTAACTGGGCAAGTCCATGGGTAAGTGCTATGCTCCCATGTGGGGTCAGTGAAAGCCACAGAGGTTAACCTTGGGTGAATAGTCATGCTACCTGTGAAGCATGTCCCATGGGTCTGTGGTTTCTTATTTAAACTTTACATCAGCCTATATGGGCAGGGTTATTGATTCTGATTAAAGATGAGGTACCTGGGGGGCAGGGTCATACTCTTCACTGGCTGAGCCTGACTGGTCCTCAGCATAGGCCTCCCCTCTACCCTTAGACAGCAGGCAGAGACATGCCCTGACCAGAGACACCACAGAACCTGAGCTGGAGCCTAGAGAAGGCAGCACAGGTGCCTGCAGAAGACTCTGAGGGCAGGGAGACTTGTAGCACGAGGAATAAAAGTTGCCTAACTGCTGCCTGTGGTGGCTGTGAGGAGGATGCATCCTAGCCTTCACCAGACAACCCAACATACACAACTGCATTCTATTCAAAAGGTACCTCATTGAATGTAATACTTCTTTTTTATATATTTTTATTATTTTTAGTGTTCATGTGTGTGTATATGTGTATGTACATACAGGTGTGCATGTGCCATGGTGCATGTGTGGTGGTAAGGGAAATTTGCTGAAGTCAGTTCTCTCCTTCTACAGTGTGGGTCCTGGGGATTGAACTCACATCATCAGGCTTGGAGGTTACCCCAAGTCATCTTGTCAGCAAAAATGTAATATTTTGTTTTGGGTTGGGGATATGGCTCAGTTGATAAAATATTTGCTGTGTAAGTATGAGGACCTGGGTTCTGAGACCCCAGAACTCACATTTAAAAAAATTGTGCCAGTGCCTACAATCCCAATGCTAAGAGGAGAAGACAGGCAGATCCTGAGGCTTGCTGGCCAGCCAGTCTAGCTGAATCTGCAAACGCCAGGTTCAGGGAGATCCTGCCTCAAAAAATAAGGTGAGTGATAGAGGAAAACACTCGATGCTGACTTCTGTTCTCCACATGCACACATACCACACACTTGCACACACACATGCACATGCATGCACGTGTGTGCACACACAGAAATACACACAAATACTTCTTTTTATTCCCTGATGACATGGTTTTTAGTTATGTTTTGTCTTTGAAAATGGCATCTTCTAGTTTTGGGAACCCCTGTGCTTTCAGCTCTGTGGGGGAGGCTTCTGTAGATCAAGGTTTCCCAGGCTTCTACTGCATCCCCACATACATGTGGAGAAAGTGACTGCAGGTCTTGGCTACCAGAAGTGGACCTGACTCTAAAGTGGGAGCACTTGGAGTAGTTGTTGCCAGTTGCCAAGTGTGGTGCTGCATGAAAGATGCATCATAATGTCACCTCCCTCCCTGACTGCACCCCTGCAGGCAGGAGTAAGTCTGACTTTATGGAAGAAGAAAAAATGAGGCTCGGAGGAACCAAGAGCCTGGCCAACCACACCCAGATGAGGACAGGGCTAAGGGGCGGTGGTGTGGGTGATCCAGAGCCCTGCAGGCTACCAGGTAGCAATGGACTTGCACTGGTTACTGTATCTGTGTTCTCATCTGTAAAGTGAAGACAGGTAACAGCTGTAATGCTGGCCAGGCCTAGCAACCCCAGGTACCAGACTCAATTCCCTCCATTCTGGAACACCCCGAGTCTCCCCTGGTTACCAGTGGCTTCTTGTACTCATTGGGTTTGATGCAGCGGACGAAGTAGGGCTGGCAGTGGGCCAGGAGTCTCATCAGCTGATCCAGGGACTGCTTGAACTGGCCCCCTAGTGTGGAGGGGCGCTTGGTGGAGTCTGCCTGCTGTAGAGCCAAAGCACAGGATATGAGGGCAGGGAGCTATGCCTGGGGCACTGCAGGCCCCACAATGAGGGCTGCTGCCCAGCAAGTGCACCCTCGCCTGCCTTCCCCCTCTCCCTTCCGGCCTCCCTCTCTTCTCCTTTCCCTTTGTCCCTCTCTCTCCTCTCTTTTCCTTTCTTCCCTCCTCTCTTTCTTCCCTCCTCCCCCTCCCCCTTCCTCCTTCTGTCCTTCTCTCTTTCTTCCCTCCCACCCTCTATTCCTCCTCGCCTTTACTCCAGCACAGATGCCTGCCATGTTCAGGCTCCCAGCTCAGGAGAGCACGATGGGTGGCAGATAGGGAGCGTACCTTAAGGAACTGGCTCCTTGCCTTGGCCTGGTTAATGGTGCCATGGCCCAGCTTGGCCTGTGGTGACTCCAGGTTGAATATCTCCCTCAGGAACTTGTTTTTAGAGGAATGAACCAGGGCGAGGATGTCTGTGCTTAGCATGTCACGGTTCTTTTCCAGGAAGCCTGTGGAGAGAGTAGGGTAATTCTCCAGGTCAGCTTAGTCACTGCCTCCACCCATTTGGGAAGACAAGCATGCCTGGAGGGATCCCACAGCACCCCACTGAAGTGTGCTGTTTTCCACTCAGTCTGAACTGTCTCCACCCAGCACCAAGTTGCTTCTACCATCTGAACTTTCAAGCCTCAGCACCCGGCCCCACCTACCACTGTGTCTAAATGAATGCAATCATTCTGCCTCTGGGGTCTTGGGTGCTCTGCTAGGATTGGGACATTTTCAGACTGAAGAAAAGTCTTCAGAAATAGGGGAGGCCAGTGTTCTGGGCTGAATTATGTCCCCTCCCCAATTCATTTGTGGGTTCTTTACCCCCAGTATATTAGAACATGTATGGATCTCCTGTGTTTGGAGAGAGCTTTGTGTGTATGTATGCATGTTTGTATGTATGCAGGTGCCTGTGTATAGATATGTGTGTGTGTGTGGGCCAGAGGACAACCTCAGTTGTCATTCAGTTCTGTTCTACCTTTTTTATTTCTTATCTTATTTTTCAGATGGGGACTTTAATTGGCCTGGAACTCACTGAATAGGCTAGGCTGGCTGGCCAGTGACCACAAGAATCTGCCTGTTTCTGCTTCTGCCTCTCCAGTGCTGGAACTACAAGTGCATGTTACCATGTGAGTTCTAGGGATCAAATTCAGGTCCTCATGTTTACATAGAAAAAACTTTACTAACTTGACCCAGCCCAATAGAGGGCTTTTAAAGAGGTGATTAAGGTAAAATGAAGTTATGAGGGTGGACCCTGGCCCGATATGTCTAGTGTCATTGTAAGAAGACAACATTAAGGGCTGAAGAAATGGTTCAGTGGTTAAGAGCTCTTGCTGTTCTTCCAGAGGACCCATTTTGTTCCCAGTATCATGTTGGGTAGTTTAGAATGGCCTCTAACTCCAGTTACAGAGGCTCTGATGCCCTCTTCTGGCCTCTGTGAGCATCCCCTAAGCATACATATACATGCACATAAATAAAACAAAAAGTTTTAAAAACAAGATGTAAGGACACAGACATACTCTGAGAGGATCATGTGAATCACAGGGGAAGATAGCTACAAGCCACAATCCTCTGTGGCCACAGGCACAATAGGGCATCCCACATGAAAACAAGTCAGTTTACTTCTGTCCAGAACATATAAAACACTATTATGAACTGGTGAGTTGATTAAGCAGATTCAAGGCCAGCCTAGGGTACATGAGACTCTGCCTTATTTAAACAAACAACAGAAGAATATGTAGAAGAAAGGCAGGTAAAGTGTCTCATGGCTTTAATCCTAGCACTCAGAAGGCAAAGATAGGGGAGCACTTCAGGTTCAAGGCCAGCCTGAGCTACATAACCAGTTCAAAACAAAATAAAAACAACAAAAAAGAAAGCTACTTTCACAAGGCTGACCTGAAAGTAGACTCTAAGCTATGATACAAACAACAGAAGGAATTAAAATGAAACTACTGCACTTCATAGGATACCATTAAGAAGGCGAGAGAAGCCAGGTGTGGTGGTGCGTGTATGTAATACCAGGTTCTTGGGAGGTGGAGACAGGAGGAGAGTGAGCTCTGTGCCAGCCTGAGCTATACAGCAAGCCCCCTCTCCTAAAAAAAATCAGTGGTAGAACAGTTGCCTAACTATGTGCAAGGCCTTGGGTTCCATCTCCACCACCACCATCACCACTACCACCAAGAAAAAGGAAAAAAAGACCCCCCCTACCCAGAATATATAAGCACTATTGTGGGCTGGTGAGATGCAGGTACTTGGCACCAAATTAGGACCCGCATGTTAGAGAGAACCCATTCCTACAAGTTATCTCTAACCTCCACACATGAACCATGGCAAGAACAAAAGCATACACACACTATAAATGTAAATATACATAAATTAAAATAATAAAGTACTATTACAACTCAATAGCAAAAGACAATTAAAATATGGGGAATGGATTGAAGGTATATAAATGAAAAGACATTCAGCATCTGTACCCATCAGGAAATGCAAATTAAAGTTGAACTGAGTTGCTGTTTCAAACTCACTAGCGTAACTAAAATTAAAAAAAAAAAAACACATGTTTAGGAGGGTGTGGAAAATTGGAATGCTCCTGCCTGCTGGTAGGAATGTAAAATAGAGCAGCCACTTTGGAAAACAGTTTAGTGGGACCTCAAAACACCAAACATAGAATTATCACATGACCCAGCAATGTCACTGCTATGTACATGCTGAGAAGAAATGAAGACATACAGCCACACACACAAAAATGGTACATGGATGTTCACAGTTATGTTAAAGTGAAAATGCCTCAAATGTTCATTAATAAAAGATAAAATATAGGCTAGCCCCACAATATTTTTTTTGGTCATAAAATGAAATGGGAATGGGGAGACAGCAGTAAAGTGCTTGGTGCTCAAGCATGAGGACCTGAATTTGATTCCCAGCATCCACATTAAGAGCTGAGTGTAATGGTATGCATTTTTAATCCCAGCATTGTGAGACAGAAATAAGAGGATCCTTGGGACTGAGCTGAACTGGTGAGCCCCAGGTCCCAGTGAGATACCTTGTTTCAAATAACAAGGTGGATGACACCTGAGGAATGACACTTGGGGTTGTCCTCTGGCACACACAGGCAACACACACACACACACACACACACACACACACACACACACGCACACACACACACACACACACACACACAGAAACAAAATACTGATATAGGCTACAACATAGACAGACCTTGAAAACCTTATGGCCACTGAAAGAGACCAGCCTCTAAGAGCACACATAGTAGGTGCCAAGGTTAGTGACCTTAACAGAGTCTAGAATCACCTGGACATGGGTCGCTGGGTATGGCTATGGCTATGAGGAATTATTTTGATGATGTTAATTGAGGAGGGAAGACCTGCCCATTGTGGATGGTGCCATTCCCTGCCTGGGATCCAGGACTGTATAAGTGGAGAGAGGAAGCTGAGTAGCAACATTCATCTTTCTCTGCTTCTCGATTGTGGGCACAATATGACCAGCTGCCTCAAGCTCCTGCTACTGTGACTTTCCTACCACAATGGACTGTGCCCTGGAACTATGAGCCAAAGTAAATCCTGTCTCCTTCAAGTTGCTTTGCCAAGGTACTTTTATCACAGGAAACATAACTAACACCCCAAATCAAAACAATGATTGATACCTGGGCCATTACATTTCCTTTTTTCAGAAAGTCATGCTACCATTCTGCCACCCCTTACTGGACAGCATCATAACCTGTCCTCTTCACCTCCTTCCTATGGTCTTGCAGAGGCTGCTCCAGATGGGCTATGTGCAGAGCTGCACCTACCTTCTACCTGGTAATGTACCTCGCCCGCAAAATGTATAATGCCAAATCGGGTGTCATGTATGTTCTTGGGTTTCACGAAGGCCTTGTTGTTGGCGTGGACACTGTTCAGCTTTTGCAGCATAGTAACATCTGTCCCCTGGAAGAATCCAGATGCTTTATGAACTGAGGCACCAGAATCCAGCCAGGGGGAGGTATGGAGACCCACCCACAGGGGGCAAAGCAAGCTGGGCTTAGGCTGATTGATGGCTCGTTACAAATGGGTAGTCTAGCCCACATGGATTAGTGACTTGTAGTAAATGAAGACCTAGTTGGACCAAGGGTAGAGACTAGGGGCCACCCCACTGCCCACTCTCCCTCTCCACCAACCTAGCAGTCGGAATCCTTCCTGAAGGAGTGTGCTGGGCAGGGCTTGGAGGCAAGGAGGGTCTGACTAAGCTGGGGCTTGTTACTGGAGGAGGTTTTAGCAACCCTGAGCAGAAGCAGGCCACCTACATGGAGTTGTCCGACCTCAGAGAGGAAGCCAAAGATGCAGACATACACACCTGTGGGAAGCGACTCTCCTCATCTAGGAGGGAGATGATGCTCATGGGCTTGAGCCCCAGCAGGTCTAGAGTGGGGCGGTTGTCAGTATAGTGGATGTAGTTCCAGGAGATGTTCTCAGAGTGGTACTCTTCCTGCTCCATGGTGAACACATGCTGCACGAAGAACTGCTGCAGGTGCTCGTTGGCAAAGTTGATGCAGAGTTGCTCGAAGCTGTGGAGTTGACACCACCAGGGTCTCAGCATGGGGTTACGTCAACTGTAGCTTAGGGGGGCTCTGGGGTCATGAGCCATCTCTACCACAGACACACACTCACATGCACACCGAGCCTATGTGCATACAGTTACACATACTTCCAGGAATACACTTCTCCTTTCTGTGACTCTGTCACCTTACCTCATCTACCCCAAGAGAAACAAGAAGGCTCAGCGTAGCCTCAGATCCTGAAATTTTCCAGGCCTGCCTGTTCTGACATTGAGGCTCTCCCTGTGGCACCAGCTGCTTTAAGAAGCCCCAGCCCCATGGGCAAGCCACCTTGGCATTGAGATGAACACCCTGAGACCTAGCATTGTCTGCTGGGCCCCTCTGCATCAATCAGACATACATTTACCCTGCTGATCTTTGAACTTGCCCTCCTCCCTGAGCTCCCTGCCTTGGGAAATGGCCCCTCCATTCTCCACTGCTGGCTCATCGTGCTGGACACTGCCCCTTCTCTGCAGTTTCTATCATGAGTTATCAGAGTCTGGCCCATGCTATCTTGAACATAGCACCTTGAACTCTTTATTTCTTTTCACCCCCTATGTAGTTGAGGTCACCTTCTGTGTTCACCTGCAACTCAGTAATGGTCTCTAAGCAGATGTATCCGACTGGTAACCACAGGTGGTATTTGACTGAAGTAGCTACGAATGAAGCCCGACACCAGTCATAAACTTACTCAAAACATTATGAGAAGGTATTATTTTTGCAATTTTCCCCTATAACTTGATTCCGTGGTTCTTGAGCATAACCTTTGTAGATGGTAATGTCATGATACAATGTTAAAAGTTTGGACGTGCTGGGGTGATGGTGCATGCCTTTAATCCCAGCACTTGGGAGGCAGAGACAGACAGATCTCTGTGAGATCAAGGCCAGCCTGGTATACATAGTGAGTTCCAGGCCAGCTGGGGCTACATAGTGAGACTTTGTCTCAACTTACTCTTCCCAGCCAAAAAAAGTTTACACACACACACACACACACACACACACACACACACACACACGCACCACATCACACAAATGGGTGGTGAGATGACTCAGTGGGTAAAGGCATTGCACTTGCCATGCAAATTTGGCGATTTGCATTCAATCCTTGAAAGTAGCATAAAGGTAGAAAGAAAGAATTAACTCCACAAAGTTGTCCTCTGACCTCCACAAACATGACATGGTATATGCACCCCTCACATCATGAATGCACATGGAATAATGATGATGATGATGATGATGGTGATGACTGGGCACATCTGTAAGAGGCTCTCCCTGACTCCAACCTCCGCCCTCACCAAGTCTCCATATGGTCACCAGAGGGAGCCTTCGAACCAGACTATCACCCTCCCCACTTGCTTCTGCTGGCTTCCCAATGTGTTCAGGATCCAGACAGTAGACATAGGAGGAAGCCCTGGCCATGTCTCCAGTTTCACTGAGGGCATTCATTCTGTGACCACTGTTGACTTCTCTCAGCATCTTTGCTGTTCCCGATTCTTTCCTACCACCTAGTCTCTGTCTGATTGGTGCCCCCTCCTCTCTGTTAGTTACTCAGCTCATTCTGCCATGTCTGCATCTCTTCGGCATCTCTTCCTCAGGGTGTGTTGCCCATTTAGGAAAGAACTCCTTGTACCTGAGATTGCTCCTTCAAAGTTTATTAACCCAAGAATTAAGAGAACAACCTTCAGTTTTCTCCAAGCCCAGCATGCTGCCCAGAGGGACTCCATAGACACTTGTAGACCCAACACTTTGCAGTGCCTCTTTCTCAGATTTCCAGGCTTCAGTCCCTTCAAACCTAGTCATTGGTCCCTTTAGGAGGAAGTCCTGGCATATATGACAGAGCCCTAGAACTTATTCATCAATAAGGTGTTCATAGATATGGTTGGCCTGCTTACCTGTCCCTCCCAATATTGGTTTACAGCTGAACTTACTGTGCCCTGTGCTCCTGTGGCATTAGGCCAACCCTACTGTCACTCTCCCCAAACTTCCCACAGTTGGCCTTGGGAGGTTGAGACCCTGGTGTCTTTGTACTTGGATTTAACTATGTCTTGACAGTCCTGGCTCCCAAGGGGGTGTTCTAGGTTTCCTTCCCTGAGTCAGTTTTTACAGAGCTATGGACAGAGGTACCCCAAAGTCAGGCTACCCTCTTGGTTCCTCAGATGGTATCCAGAATTCTCTGCTTCTTGGTACTGGGGGATGGAGTGGGCTCTTCCCTGTCAAGCCATTTAAATGGACCAGACTCAGGCAAACTGCATCCAGAATGTTTCCTGCCTGGTGGTTCTACCAGGAATGAAGATACTTGTGCTATCAGACTATCCAAACAATGGATCCTCAAGGAATTGGAATTTCCTCAGGAATCTCATCTTAGGAGAAGGAAAAAAACTGAAGCCTTGTACCACCCAGAGGAGGAGCTTGTCTCTTGGAAAGAGATTTCACCCAACTTGTCAGACAACCTTTCAGGAGAGACTAGAGCCCAGGCAATAATGGATCGATGGTAGGCAGGACCATACCTGGACCAGGACTGCCTAGCTATGCATATCTCTTTCTTTCTATTTAAACCTAAACCTTATGTCAGAACCCCAAAGATGAACTTGGGGAGGTCACTGAAACTTTTTCTTCTTCCCAATGTAGCTACATTGAATAATTTTTCATTTTTTGCTTTCTTCTGTTAAGTGTATCTTTAATTGGACTGGTGAAGACAGGTGGCTGAGCTTGGATTGTTAGGGGACTGTAAGGGTTAAGGTTCTGACCCTAAAAGCTCTGGTAAAAATTCTACCACTTTTACTTCCCCACTGACCACCTGCTGCCCTTGACTCTGCCCTGGACATCACCTGTCCATGTTTGTCTCCCTGGCCTGTTCCTTCCCCCGAGGCTTCATCACAGTCATGTCTGATAGCAAAGCACTGACCTGCTTCCTGGCCTCTGTGTCTTAGCATCCAATTGTGCTGGGACACTGGATCAGAGATGTTCTGCCTCAACTTACTCCTTTCTAAACTCAAAAGTCAGTGATGGCCCACAACCCCCCCCCCCCCCAATAGGTCCAATTGGCTGTTTTTTTTTTTCACTCTTCTCTTTTTATTCCTCTCT